>NW_009198579.1:0-6267 GCF_000690835.1 Fulmarus glacialis | reverse complement strand
GAAACTCGTCCCCGGTAGCTGGGCCTAGCTCTCCTGGCGCCCGTTGCCGGCGCCCCGAGCGCCCCCTTCCTGCCTCTGGGTCAGGTTTATCGGGTGTCGGGCTCCTCTTTAGCCGGCCCACCGGGTTAATATGGAGCCTGAAGCGTTCTTGCTTCGCTGGCTTCACGATGTTGACCTTTCTGGCAGAGGTCTCGGCCCCCGTTCCCACCTTTGTACCTACTCCGAGGTGACTAGCGCTGTATTCTTTGATTCGGGCAAGGCAGGATCAGCTAGTCGTTCCTATTCATCCTACAAGGTAACCTTTGTGCGCTGAGGGGTCTGGTTGCAGCTTGCCAAATCAATCCAGGTGTGTTAGGAGCTTTCCCTTTCGGAGCCTTCTGTATATCTGTTTTAAGCAGTCTTAACTTGGCAGGTTCGCTGTGTGGCATGCTGTGTTTCAGGAGTACATCTGTTCAGGGGGTTATTCACCAGTTTGTCTATTTCACGTTACTATGTTACCTTGGACAAGGGTGTCCTGTGTACTAACTCTATGTTTTTAAATGCCCTTATTTTAATTCTTCCATGCACTTCAGGTTTTTTTGTTGTAACTAAAAAACCCTACAGTTTCAAATATGGGTGTTTGAGGGATCACTTTGAAAAATGCTTCTTGATAGTCACTCTTTTTGTTATTTTCTTTTTGTTCATCTATTTTAAAAGGTTATGCAGCTATGGTAATGATCTTCCCTGTGCATGAAGAAAAAAGTAGTGAGCTAGAGAATAGAGGACATAGAGGCTCCCTGCACAAAACACCAGACCCTCCATTTTGTAGTGAAGGGGCCCCCCCCCTCTATAGCCATGTCATTTTTGGCTTTGGATTGTGCTAGAAACGTTACCGCATTAGCATGTAAGTTTAACATGTTTTGATGTGAATGATACAAGGCCAATGAAAATCTCTTCTGTACCTGCATTTCCAACATTAATAAAAGTGTTCAGGAGCCCCCTAGAAATGCTGAGTTTTATATTGCTTTTTTAATCTCCTGCTTAAGATTTTATGGCTGAATTTGCATCCAGCATGGCAATATTTATTCAATACGCAGGGAGACCTTTTTATTGAACTTCAGTGTTGATAAACTTCTCTATGAATAACAAAGAATAAAATGTATAAATGTATACTGATACCTTTCAAAAATGCATAAATGACTATAATAAAACAGATTGCCTTTTTATACATAACATTATATACATGTAGATGCACTTCCTAGCTTTTCTGTAATGGTTATTATGTGACTACTTCAGGCAAAAATGACTTATAATTATGATTTTTTGTAACTTACCCTGTTGTAATCACTGAGATTGTATGGAGTTTGCATGAGGACGTAAACTTTATAGTTGATCATATAATGGCAACTGCATTGTTTGCATTGAAATCTCAGAACTTTTAGCTGTGTAAGAGGCAAGTTAGCTTAGCTTTTGACCACGATAAAAACTTTCATGATTCTCTCTTCCCCCGAGAGCAGTACTTCTTAACCACGATGGGAAGAAAGTGTTAATCTGCTGTGGGACCAGTAAAACAAAATGATAGGCTAAATTCCTGTATTTGTGGCATTTACACTTCATTTGGAATACTGCTTAAATACAGTTCCAGGCATGGTTTAAAGAATAGTTTGCAAAAGAGGCCATACATTTTAAAAGAAATGTGATTGTGTCTGGATAACAGTTGTCAGTTTTTGCCGTTTATAAGTATGTGGAATATGTATGAACTTGCTTTCTAGAAGCAAAAGAATGTATCTGTAGCCAGTATCTAGATAACTTTTTAGGGAACTAACTTTTTTGGGAAAATCTTCAGTGTGTAACTTTGCATTTCTCTTTCCAAAACTTCCTGTTTTACTGGAGGAAAATAAAATTATGATGCTCTCTTTCCAAAATGAAACATATGAAATATTTTTAAACATTATTTAAAGTAAAAGGGGAATAAATATAATGATACTTCTTATTTTTATTGAATTATTTATCTAATACAAATATGCCCAGAAATATAAATTAGGTCTAGGCCTAAGTCTAGGCCACAATTTCAGTCTCAGGGTTCAAAGTTAAGATAATGCATTATATTGATAAACAAGTTAGAAAAGTGGGGAGGGGAAGGATACTGCAAAAGGACAAAACTGACAATTCTAGCAAATACAGAATTTGCAAAAATTTTAGAAGCTTGGGTTTTTTTGTGTGGTGTGGGGTTTTTTTTGTTGTTGTTGTTGTTTTTTTAACTCTATGGAAGCCTGGTCTAATAAAGCCCATGCATGAAGTCAGAGTACATTCACTCTTGTATGGAGGGGTTTGTTTTGTTTTTTAACAAAGTGGTGGGGTTATTCACAGGGAGACAAATACCAACTTTGTTGAAACGTGAGGATTACAGGGAAAAAACACTTATCAGAAAGAAAAGATTAGGTCTTACGAAAAAAATATTTATTTGCTGGATCATGAAATGGCTTATATGATCTGACTAGATCAGCCCAAGATAGTATTTTGGCAGTTACTAGTTACCTAAATAAAAACACAATTTTATGTTTTGGGGGAATATGAAACTGTATTGAGAGAAGTAAATGATTTATTTTATTTGGCATCTCAACTTCTACTGTGATTAATAATGGATGCTTAAGATGATCGCTGTATGTTTTCTTACGTGATCCTGAGTGGTATGGTGGTGGTCTGCCTATGCTTGAAAATACACAGGATTTGTAGTATTGCTGTAGTCTGTGGGAGGTGCTGTTATTGGGGGAAGGGGAAGAAAAAGTTTGATTGTTTTATAAAGAAAACAAAATATAGGGATGTTTTAAAGAAATCCAGTAAGGAAGTCAGTTTTAAACTGGCTTATCTTTTGCTGTGAAAAATAATTAACTTTATTTTTGCTGATGTGATCAGCTTGTCAGGATAGAACAGTAATATCCAAAAACCAGAAGATAAGGATTTTGTATGTGTTTGAGTGTTATAATGTTAATTAATAAGGCAGCATCATAGAACTTAGGTAGCAGTGACCATTCACTTCCTAGAAATTGTTCAGAGACCTTGTTCAAAACTGTACATCCTTTGAATTGAATTAATTCAGCTACTGATGTGTAATAATATCTAATACAAATACATAAGTATACATTATATGGTAGTTTCAAGTGTTCTTAGCTGCCAAAACTATAAACAGGATGTGGTCATCTTATGTATCATTTTCTATTTTGTTCAGACCCTTCTCTGTCTAAATACAATTTAATAATTTGTTTTGCTACTGACAGGTATTGTGTAGAGATTGAGTTGGAATCTGTGTGTGACTGCTTATTATGCTGATCAGTGTAGAATCCTTGTAGACCTATTTGTGTGTACTTATATTGTCCTTTGTAGTGAAATTGTATTGTTTTGTGTAGCGTTTTCTACGATAAGATGCTCGTCTATGACTGTAGCTCATATGGACATTTATAATACGCATACAATGGCAAGCACTTACTATTAGACTGATACCTTACCTTGTTTTGTGATAGATTAAACACATCGAGGACTCTTTAGTGGGGAAGTAGGACTTTAATAATGTACTTGGCTGGCAGTTTATGCAAGATAAACTGAAGAAGCTTAACATTCTGTGAACATGAAATTTTGAGACTCGATCTTTCAAGCACTCCAAATGTGTTTGTTACTTTACTTGCACAAGGAATGTCACAGTGTTGAGTTAAAGGGCTCAGAGTCAGGAAAACAGAGTTTAGTTGTAGTTTTGCCATCCTGACTGCAAAATGCAATTGATTGTACTTTATCTCAACCAGAGAACTACCCACATCAGTTAAATTATGCATATACTTAAATGTTTGCAGGCACATGCACTTTGTGATAATTACTGCCATATAGTATGTGTGGGAGTGTAATTGAGGATATAGGACGTTGTGTATGAATTGGGAGGCTTGGGTTCAGTTGCTGGCTCTGCCATGCAAACTTGTTTGACAGGTGCTCAACACTGCTTCAGAATTTGTTGTTCAAACAAATCTATCCCATCTTAGTCCAAAACAAATTTAATTTTGAAACTTTGGTTTTCAGAAATTATTCTATGGGGTTTTTTTAAAAATTATTTTTATTTTCTAGGTTATCCTGTTTCTTAATTGTATTTTACATGTATTACACAATTTTATCTTCGGATGAAAGGCTGTAGGTTTTAGTAGGATAGGGAAGTTCTCCATCCTAAGCTTGCAGCAATGAACTACAAGATTAGAGTAATAAAAGTTTCAAATGAACTCTTAATAGACAATAGGCAGTTTGGGTCTGTTGAACTGAAAAGTGACCTGATAAATTTCCGTTATCCTGGGCATTGTTTAAGTGGGAAAGTGTTCCTGTGGCTGTTTTTAGAGTTGATTAATCGTACTAATATTGACATTTTTATTCTTGTGAACGCACGAGTATTTTGATTTTAATTTATGATGCACTCAGTTGAGACTAGATGAACTAATCTCACAGCTTGTTGGTACTGGAAGGGATGGCTTCTGCCTTCTCTTCATTCACTGGAGCTCTCTTTATTCTGGTGCTTATCTGACCTCCTGGTAAGCTGTTTCAACTTGCAAAGTTGGCAGAAGACTCGTTTTTTTTCCCGTTTTTCTGCCAGGTTTGTCAATTTATTTAACTGATTTACTGACATGAGGGCTAAACTGTGCGGCCAAGAAGGGAAGAAGTATCAGTGAGTGTGTCTGTTTCTGCAGCAGCAAGCCATTAAATCAGCTCAGCTGTACTGCCTGACAGCACCTTCAGAAAAGGTCATCCTCCTTTGGAGATAGAGTACTTGTATGAAAGAATATAAGCACAATTATTAATTTAGATCCAAAGAGTAATACCAACATCTTCTTTTCTACTACCAAAATTTTCCCATGTAGACTTTCACAAAAAGAAAGTTGTACTTTTTTTTTTCCAATTTAATAATTCAGGGGGTTTTAATTACAAATATAAAGCAAGTTGTTTTACAAACTGATCTTAAGTAGGGTTTCTTGTTACACTGATCAGATTTGTGTCTTGAAATAATGTGAAGTTGATAGTACTATTTTGGTATTGCTGAAAAGGAAATTGGAAGAAGTTAAAACTCTTATTTTGTATTAAGATGTACTTAAGTGAACTCTTCAGTCCGAGTAGACAGGGTTGTTGCTCATGTAACCTGGTTGATGATATCACCTTATGATGTAGGGGTCAATGTGTGCATCTCAATAGATAATTTTTTGGAATCAGATGTTTCACTTTACTGTTATTTGTATAGAGAGGTTAGAAATGAGTGCTTACAGGGTAACTTCTTTATGGGGGAGTAGTAATTAAAAATTAAGAAAATCTGTCTTAGATCAGATTGATACACTCTTTGGGGACAGCTGGGAAAAAAAAATCTATTGCTTCTTTAAAAGAAAAAGTGCACTTACCATTCATGAAAAATAAAATAAATTACCTATTCCCCTGTTTTGTGGTCTCTGTTCTGGTTATTTCCAAATATATTGCATTCTCTTCAGTAGCATTTAGAACATCTTAGCCATACCATTGCTTTTTGCTGAGCTTGCATGTTTCTGCTGACTACATTTCCAGTTGTCTTTAAAGGGTGCATATACCTTCTATTTCCTAATTATAATCTTTTGATTACTGGAACAGCTGTTTAGTCCTGCTAGAGAGGTAATAATATGTATAAGATGCAAATAGAATGAGTAACGGAGTGCTACAGAATCCTTTTTTACTGTTTATTTTTAATGATAAGCCTCTAATAATTGTACATACCTGCCTTATTTGAGAACATGCTGAAAAATCGCTCCCACAGGAAATGGTAGTCTTGCCATCTTGTGTAGGAATACATTGTAGCTCTGATACTGTCTTCAGTTTCTGTACGTGAAAGACTTTTTGATGAAAAATATGTGAAACTTGAAAATTTGCAAGTGTGAAGAAAGTTCTTAAGATATTCATTGCTGTCTTTTATAATATAGATAAATCACTACCTTTTTTTAAATAGTGTTGCTTTTAAACTGCTTGTGAAGCCTTATGCTGGGGTGGCAATAGTAGTAGAGGAGAGGGAAAATCCTTGTAGCTTGGAAGCATGTCCATTTCTAAGCTGTCAGTGTAGTGGAGAAGCCTGCTCTTTAAGCATTTATTTTATAATGCACAGAACTATTATTTTATTTCATGGAATAGTCTGTACAGTATTTAGTGTACTTTTTACATATGGCTCATTTGGTGAGGGAGCCTCAGGAGTGACTAAAGACAATGTCTGTGGATGTCTGGGAAAGGCTGTAGATGTGGTCTACCTGG
>NW_009198578.1:53853-80860 GCF_000690835.1 Fulmarus glacialis | reverse complement strand
CCCCCGTCGTACACTACAGCAGCTAAACAGCAAGTCAGACTGTTGCATAGTGTTGTAAGAGCTCTGTTAATTTACTTTTTCTTCCAAGACATTTAAGCCGAGCTGTCAGAATTTTCTATAAGGCAATTAGTTAGCTGGTATCACTGTTTCTCCCCAGGGATCTCTGTCTATCACAATGATTCTGTTAAGTCAAGAATAGAAAAATAAATTATTTTCCATTCCTCGCAAATATCAGTCAACAACTTGATTTGATATCTACCAGATGTTCTCTCTTGTCTCTTGCTGCATGTCTCAGCCCTGGACCCCTGCTCTGCCTACATCAGCCTGAATGAGCCTTGGAGGAACACAGATCATCAGATAAATGGTTCCCATGGCCAGCCGACATGCGACAGTCAAATTGACGGGGAGTGGTATCGCTTCACTGGCATGGCTGGCGATGCTATGCCTACCTTCTGCATCCCGGAGAACCACTGTGGCACCCATGCTCCCATTTGGCTGAATGGCAGCCACCCACGAGAGTCGGACGGCATTGTCCCACGCCAAGCCTGTGCTAGCTTCAATGGGAACTGCTGCCTTTGGAATACCACGATTGATGTGAAGGCGTGTCCGGGCGGGTACTATGTGTATCATTTAACCAAGCCTAGTGTTTGTTTCCACGCGTACTGTGGGCGTAAGTAACTGCTGGGATTGCTTTTCCAAAACCCCTTCGTCCCTGTGATGCAGGAGAGGTAGTGAGCATCCATGTACCTGAGAGAGGTGGTGACTGGTTTCTGGCTTTCTCACCCAGAAGCGTGTCAGGTGATGCAGTGCAGATGGTGACCTGTCTATAAGAGATCAATTAGACTGTTTCACCTCTGTGAATTCTGGCCTTTGTTCAGTTAGCAGAAATCTTCTGTAGCTGACCTGGCCGCAGTGATTTAATGCTCTCTGTGGGCCCTGTGGTTGGTCTTGGCATGCTACCAAAGCCAAAATTTGCATCTCTGACTTACAGTAATTAAACTAGATTGTTTCTCATCAGCTTCAGCAGTTCAGCTTTCCTGATGTGGGCTAGGTCTGTAACTCTGGACTAGACGTAGGGCGTGAAGCTGATGGTACAAATACAATATTTTTGGTGCACGCTCAGTGGTTTGTGCTGACAATGTTCCTGTCGTGCCCTAGATTTTTACGACATCTGTGACGTGGTGGATTGCCAGGGCTCCTGCCTGGACACCAGTGATTGCATGTGTTCCCTGGGGACAACACTAGGACCTGATGGACAGACGTGTCTTGGTAAGGGTGGAAATAACTTGTGTCAGTTACTGATGCTTTCTTTTCCCTTTGTTTCGTCGCTCACATCTCAATCCATTGTCTTACAAAGCAGTAAGTAAAAAGGAGAAGTATTCCGAGAGGAGTTTTTCCTGCTTGCTGCCTAGAAGAGGTCTTTGATTCTGTAAATGGTTCAGATCTCTTCCTGCAGGGTGAGATACGGCATGCCATGATTGAAAACATTCTGGTGCCGCTGGAGCTTCGCACGTACAGAGGCTAGATTTGCTTTCTGCACGGTCCAGCTGCTGAAGGTAGAAGCTTCATTGTCAGTAGCAGAGTCTCTTTGCAAGATCACGGTACAGCCTCATTGGTATTCAGGAACGGCTCTGCAGTCTGTCATTAGAGATTTCCTCTCACCTGCTCTGTTGAATGCCTCTTTCATCCAAAAAAAGTTTTGCTGGCTGGCATAGGGCTATGCACTAAGCTTCACCATACTTACTGCCCTGCTGGGGCATTGTCCAGGATTTGAGGAGAGCCAAAGGATTGCAGGTCACAGCACAGTCTCAGTGGTTCTAGGCAGCATGACAAGGTGGTATTCAGGGGGCTGGCACTTGGTGACTGCCCTGACAGAGAATAACATGACCAGGAGGGAAGTGGAGGGTTGTAAGTGAGAGCAGAGTGGGGCATGTGGGCTTCAGGGATTTGTGAGGGAATCCCCGTGAACCCCTGAGGTGAGGACAGCTGTGGTTGTGTGTGGTGCTGGGAGGAGAGCACCTGGGCTGCGAGGTCTTAGGAAGATGATGGTCTGTGGGACAATGGGAAGGGGTGGCTGTTGGGGAGCTGCAGAGCCACACCGATGGGTAGGAAGAGGTGGTGTGGAGGGAGGAAGGGGTGCTAGTGTTTGGGGGAAGGGAGATCTCATCTTTGTCTTTGAGGCTTGATTTGGTGGAGAAGTTGAGAGCAGAGTTGGTTTTTTAGCAGGCTGTGTGGCAGATGAGTTTCTTCCATACAGACTATAGCTGACAAAGCAGGCGTGTGTTGTTTCTTTCTTCACGCTCCTCATGCCTGTGGGCATCAGGGTAGGGGCCACAGTCGTTACAATCTGCGGAGAGAGCAGCCTGGCCCTGCCGCAGATTTACACTTGCTCACACCGATTCTACAGAAAGGTTTTGCTAAAGCTGCTCCACATTTCTGCAGCTGAGTGGCTGACTTAGCTCTCTCAGCTAATTAAAAGCATCTATTGGCTGCATCTCTGCAAGACTTCCAGGCACAGAAGTGCCCTTGACAAGCACCAGCACTCAATAAACGTGTGGCAGGCTCGCTGGAAAGGATTTCCTGCAGCAGGGAGGCACGCAGGAGTCCCTAGTCCTGAGGCTGTCTGCATGTGCTGGAGCTGCCTTCATCCCCCCACAGCCAGGCCGGGCAGGAATTGTGCACTGCTGCTTCTCTTCGTGATAACCAGATGGCACGACACCTCAGCAGTAATAATCACACTGGTTTACCTACCTGCAGCCTTCCTTGTTGTATGGCTCACTCATCTTTCTAATGACTTTCTGTTGTGCTGAGTAATTGCGTAATCACATATCTGCAAGCAACCGTGCGGGCCTTCCGGAGAAACCGAACAAATCTGTATTAACCTTTCCTATGCCTTTCCTATATGGAGAATATTCTTCCTTTCCCAGCTCACCCTAAGAGGGGGGCTGAAGATGCTGCAGTAATGCTAAGCAGCTCTGTCTGTGAACTGCCCTGTGCTAGGCTGACTTCTCTTCAGTACTTTGTATGCTTTGAATCCCAGAGTAGAAATCATAGAATCATTAAGATTGGAAAAGACCTCTAAGATCATCAAGTCCAACCGTTAACCCAACACCACCATGCCCACTAAACCATGTCCCTAAGCGCCTCATCTACACATCTTTTAAATACTTCCAGGGATGGTGACTCTACCACTTCCCTGGGCAGCCTGTTCCAAGGCCTGACCACTCTTTCAGGAAAGAAGTTTTTCCTAATGTCCAGTCTAAACCTCCCTTGGCGCAACTTGAGGCCATTTCCTCTCGTCCTATCGCTGGTTACTTGGGAGAAGAGACCAACCCCCACCTCGCTACAACCTCCTTTCAGGGAGTTGTAGAGCGCGATGAGATCTCCCCTCAGCCTCCTCTTCTCCAGGCTGAACAGCCCCAGTTCCCTCAGCCACTCCTCATAAGACTTGTATGCTGATCCTAAGTTATATTTTCATTTGCAAACTTTCTTAGGGGTTAGATTAGGTCTTTGAATTTCTGTCATGGATCCACCAACTCAGTGCATTGCCTTTGACCTCTTGAATACCTGGATCCATGTTGGACTAAGCCATGGTTAAAATCAGTTCAGCACTCTCCTGACCCAGTCTCAAGAAAACCAGCCAGTGTCCCAGAAGTGCTGGTTGTCACTGGTACAGAAGAGCAGGGACAGATTGCTGTGTGTTGCAGAACTTGGAGGACCAGCAAGGTGATTTTGCGGGTACAGCCCTTGACCAAGCCAAGCTCTAGGACCTTCTATCAGCATCTCTATGCCTTTGCCAGTAGCACTTTCCCTCTTCACCCTCTGTTTTTAAGCAGCTTTAGTTTTATTGTTAGAAGAGAAAGTGTGGAGCCTGTCACATGTGTGAAAAGGCAAGTGTCTGTGTGTGTCTCCTGGACATGCTTCCTGCCTCCCAAAGAAGGGTACCAGCCATTTCTTTGGCTAAAAATACTCAATTCACGTCGCTTGTGGAAAGAGACAACACCACCAGCTGCAAGCTGCTGGTACTGTGTATGTGTGAGAGCATTTATACCTAAGAGAGCTCATCTCTGAGCTGTCTCTTGAAATGGTATTTTTCTTTTTTCTTGGTTTTAAGCTTCTGATATCTAGTAAATGGTAAGTTCTAAGCTGTTTTGGTGAAACCCCATGTGAACCTTGATTGATAACCTCAACATTCTGGCTTGCCTAAAAGAATCATTAGTTTTGTGGCTCAGCAATAGCAATGACTCTCCTTTCCTCTCTATTTGATTCACTTTTTGCACACAGAGATTAAATCAGGTTGAAGAATGAGAATCTCAGAGAACAAAGTACCTTTAAAAAAAAAAAAAAAGCAGACAGACACAGAGGAACTTTAGCCTTTAAAACAGAGAAAATTAGGAGGAGTTTTCAGCGCTTTACCAAGAGATTCAAAAGCATATGCTGTGCTTTTTCCTCAGTAAAGACCCTCAGCACCCTGGAGGGCTCTAATCTAAGAGCTGAATTCAGCCAGCACAGAAATGTGACACAGGTGTACCATTCATGGGTAAATTGCTTTAGGTTATAAAAACTCAGTCTAGGCCTATTACAAGGTTATTCTGCAACCTTTATCCAGAGTCTGCTCCAGAAACTGTGGGATGCCAGCTCAGGCACTCCTCTTTCTTCTGAGCTGGAACGGTAGGAGCCACAGCTCTCTGGAGGGCTGCAGAGGAGCAGAGCAGGGAGGGCCATGGTGGGGCAGTGAGGAGCTGAATCCTCAGAGGGCGTAGCTCAGAACTGAGCTCTTCATACTTTGAGAGTACAGAGTGTCTGAGCAGCTAATGGTTGTGGTGGGCTGTGTGGCACCAGTGCCTAGATTAGGTCTCACCATGGTGAGCTGACATTTCTGTTCTGCAAGAAGACCTGAGCTTTCTGGGACAGGGAGCAGCCAGAGCTGGGGCAAGAAGCCGAAACGATGAAATTTCTCATGACGTGACTTTTCTTGGGGAAGCTTCATAGGGTTCATTAAAATGTTTTGGTTTGATTTCAGCTTTGTTTGTGTGTTTGTTTCAGCTGTTTTTCATTCTTGTGTCTTTATTTTGAAATAAGGGTTGAATCATTTAAAATTGCTGTAGGATAGTTGGCCACGTGTAGCAGTAGCAGGTGTGATACAAAAATAAATAGGGTTTATTTTTGACTGATTCTGGTATTCACCTAGTTTTACCATGCAGTGAAGTCATGTTAACTTCATTTTAATGTCTTTGTGAGTGGAGTGGGGAATAGTTTACGATGAGAAGATAAATGAAAACGTGAACTCCCTCAGCGTATGGAACCGGTTTGGAAGTTTCCCAGTGGGACTGTGTCCATCTTCACTCTGAAATGGCTGCTGTGTGCATGCTGTCTTTCCCTCCAGGTCTGCTTTGCTCCTGAGTTAGACATGGTATGGCAAGACACTCTGCTACTGTCAGTAGTTAGTGGTCTTTAGCATTTAGTAGGATTACTCATCTCTGTTGCCCTGATCCAAGTCATGAGGCCAGGAAAGCCAGTCCGCGGTCTGACCAGCGCTCCCACTTGGCAGCCCCTTTTTGCCAGCCATGTGTTTACCAGGGAGCACGTTCTGACAGCGTGTTTTTTGCAGATGAAAATGAATGTGAGCAGAACAACGGAGGCTGCAGCGAATTTTGTGTTAACCTGAAGAACTCCTACCGCTGTGAGTGCGGGATCGGGCGCACATTGGGAACTGACGGGAAAACCTGTGAAGGTGAGGTTTCAGCTATCACAGTCTGCTGGAAACGATATAAATCATTCCCCTTCCCTTGCAGCACTACTTCTCTCTTGGCTCCTTGCAGTGGGATTAAATGTCACTCATACCACTTCTGTGCCTGCCAGGGGGGTTATTACTGAAATATCCTTCTAATCAAGCAGAGAGGAGTCTCCTTGTTGTTCTCCCTGCCTTGTTCATTTCTGTTAGGGTTTGCTTGTGTTTATCTCCGTGCGAGGAGAGGCAGCAGTGGATCTGGAAGATTGGTTGTCCAGACAGAACTAGTTATTGCTGGAGGTGCTCGGATTTGGCTCTGGAGATTTGTATGATAGTTGTGCGGGAGCAGATTTAGCACTGCTGTTTTTTGACAGCTAGCATTAGGTGTGGGGTAATGTCATGACATTAGACTAGAGCATGAGGATTGCTTAGTCTCCCAGGATAGAGATTGAGGAGAGGGGGTGCCAGTCTGTAAACAGAAGCTAGATTTGAGATTAGGGGTACATTTTGACTGTTTGCTTTTTGTTAGTTAGTTGTGGGCTCTGCTGTGTACAGCCGCTACAGTTACTTCCCAGTGATGGCACAGCCAGGTTGAAAACCCTTGATGAGTTTAGACTGGTAGCTTAGCAGGGGTTTAAAGACCAAATTGTAGGTTTGCTTTGTTGTCACTAGTAATGTACAAACATCTTTGAGCAGAAATATGAAAATGCAGCAAAAATTGACTTGTGCCTGATGTTTTCTGTGGCCCCTCACAGGCAAAGCTCCTCCTGTGTTGTATGTTCACAGATACTGTGGGGCCCCAGACAAGAGTAATAGCTACAGATGTGCCTCACTTCTGAGCTACCTGATTGCCAGAACTGAATACATCTGCAGCCTGCATACAACCTTACATGAGCTGCTGTGTGGTGGACATCCATGGTGCAGGGAGAGAGATTGCCATTGTATTTTTGGGCTGGGCTCCACCCTTCTTTATGGTTCACTGACAGATGGCTCTAAGCTGTAGTTTTTGTCCCTGTTTTCCCCCTCTATGATACCAATGCACGTTTCATCTCACTTCTGTGAAAAATCTCCTCTCTGAGCTCTGTAAAACATTACTCATCCAGACAATGCCACTTCCCTGGGGAAAGCTGCTGTGCAAAGTGCTCCTTAAGTACATGTTAAGTTGTGTGGGGCCAGAAGTGATCTGTGGGCTTTGACCCTTTCACATCCAGTGCTGACCTGGTGGGTTGTCACATAAACCAGCTGCGCTACGTGGCAGTTTTTACTCCTGAGCACTGCACTCTTCTGACAGGGCTGGAATAGTCTGTGCTTGGAAACTGGTATGTTTCTGCTGTTCCCGAAGTTGGATTTCAGGGCCTTTGATATATGATTTAATTTCCCCTTCTGTAAGAAGAATGGTGCTTTTCATGAGTTTAACAGTGCTGCTGGGGATTTTTACAATCTTGTTAGTGAGTTTTATTTCTAAAGATGTGCCCTCCGCTTTGTGAGCCATTAGAGTACGTGATTTACTTGTGAGCCACCTCACAGATCATGCTAAAAAGAACAAATGCAAGAGATTTAGCTTGATTACATAAGCTGGTGAGGCTGAGTAGGGTTAAGAGTATCTGAAAATTTCCCTTATAATGCTTTACCCATTGCTTTGACTCACGTGGAGCGTTCGGGCTGTTGTTTTGCATGCGATGTGTAGGGTTGAGTGTGGGATTTCCATTCTTTGCTTTACATTTCAGTGAAAACCACACAGTCATTTCTGATGGCCGGCTTAGGGAGAAATACTTTGTATTTATGATTTGTTTATATTATAGGTACTATTGTTTTACTGAGAACATCTAGCAGTATTCATCCCAAAGGTTTAACAAAATAAAGCAGTGAAGGTTATTATTGAAAAGACGTCATGATATTCTGTTATTTCTTTATAACAGAAAGCCAACAACTGGAAACGGCCTTACTTGCTTTAGATTTTCAAATCTTCAGAATGTATTTGGATGACCTTTCAGGCTCTTTTCTGCAGCTGTAGTGGCTAGGAATATGTTTTACACGAAAACTCAGATCCTCAGAGAATTGCCTCACCTGAACAGAAAAGATACAAGAAAAGACATAACAAATCCCTCAATTAGCTGAGCTGCCCTCACTCCTCTGCGCTTTAGAACGGGGGAAAATTAGGGAGAGGAATTGACCTTACACTGTGCGCTTGTGTCGTTCTGTTGCTGTGACAATGCACCCTACCTAGAGGGTAGCCAACCTCTCAGCCTAAAACTCACAAACTAACAAAATTCCTGCTAAACAAACTCCTATGAGCAGAGTTTCATCCTCAGCCTACAAAGGGGATGCAGGAATCTGGTACGCCCACCTCCATCGCAGCTGGGAAACCCACAGGCAAAGAGCGCGTTATCTTCTCTCTGGTGTTCCGTGATGGGAATAGGAGCTGGCAACCTGTGAGTCTGTCCTCCCCAAGACACCTCTCCTGCAAATCTCAGGGCTTTAATTCTGGTGATGACTAAGGGAGTGAGTATGGTTCCACAAGGTAGAAGCTTTAAGAGGATTTTCCTCCCACCTTTTTGAAGTAAGAAACAACATAAAAATTTAGTTTAAGAGGATGTCTCAGAAATTAGAAAGGGCCAAGCTGAAGATTGCCTATTCAGCCTTCTTATGTATGCCAATTATAGCATGTGATTTAATTTGGTAAGCTCTTTCACAGAATTCCTTGTTAACTTCTTGGTGAAATGACAACCACAGGAAATTGTACAATTAAAAATAGGTTTCCACCACATTTTCTTGGAAGCAAGCTCTCGCCGTGCTGTTGCCTTCGAGCTCTGTGTTGGTCATACTGTTTGTTAGTCAGCCAGAAGTATATGTTGGGGCCTGCGTCGCTGCCGTGCAGCTGCCTGAGGAGCAGGGTGTGCTGATTTTCCTTTCCTTTGCAGAAATCGAAGGCTGTCACAATAACAATGGAGGCTGCAGCCATACCTGTATTGAAGTGGAAGACACATACCAATGTGAATGTCCGAGGGGACTTGTTTTGTCGGAAGACAACCACACTTGCCAAGGTAGGTCAACAAAATCTCCCTGACGGTCTCTGTCCCCTGGAAGTCAAAAGTATGTCTGAAGGAACTTTTCTTCTTGTTTCTGTTGTGTTCTCTTAGTCTGTCCTTTTCCAGTTTGGTTAATGGAGCTTTGTCATTAATGACAGATCATCCAAAACTGAGAGCCTGGAGACATTGTTCTTTTTACCAGGCAGGAGAACAGAGACACAGGACCCAGCTGGGTGCATCTTGCATCACAGGCGGTTTTGGCAGTGTTCACTTACAATTAAGATTGCTTAACATCTCCCATTATATTGCTCTGTTTCAGCCTTTGACAAATTTATGCTGTTAGAACTGGAATTTTCCATGCTTTAAACTGGGCTTTTAAAATTTCAGCTAAAGCAATTCAGTCCCTTCCAAGAATGGGGTTAAAGAGAAAGGCCTTTTTTTGCCCAAGTATCTCAGTAGCCATTCCAGTAAGCATTCCTATGTCTTAAAGCAGGGCACTAGTTCTGATACTAGGTGTTTCTGCTGTCCCTTGGAAAAGTGCCCAAGATAGCACCTGAAAATTGACTGTTGCTTCTGCTGCATAGAAGCAAGGGCAGTGTGATCCTTGGAAGACCTTCCGTCTGAACTTCAGTCCATTCCTGTATGCAGTGAGTCCTTCTTGCTTCGTCCACTTGCACCTATAGCATGCACATGGAATAAACATGTTTCCTGGTTTGGGTTGCAAGAGCCGAGCGAGATTTCCTTTGCAAATACATCCAGGGTCCCAGGCGTCAGTTTAGCTCTGTAGCAGTGAGTGCAGCGAGCAGAGGATCAGGGAGAAGTTCCTGAGGGCATTGAGAGTTAAGCAGAGGGTCTGTAGCTCCTCATGCAATGACTTTTTACAATCCAGTTCTTGCACCCAAGATTTTTCTGGGTCTCATAATCCCACAGCCCCTGAGGTGCTGAAAGTATCTTGCAGCCTGTGTCTTACAGAGAAGATGTCTGCTATGATCTGCTGCTGAAGGGACGTTCAGTCAAAACTGTATGTTGAGGAGAGCTATGTGGGCATGTGAAAGGCACTCTGGTGGGCGTCATCTGACTTGCCTGGCCACTTCTCAGACCTGTCAGGCTCAGCTGGAGAAGGCATGGTACTGCCCTGGTAGAGACAGACCTCATAGCTCTCTGCTTGTCTTCCGCCTTGGTAGGCCCACGAAGAACCTGTGTTGTTGCTTTCAGGCATTTCCATGGGAATTTGCTAATGGGCTGGACTTGGGCCATAGCCAGGGTAGGATCTAAAATGTAAGTCTGTCATGGGCTAATTCACTTGGGCTTTAGATAGTACCAATGAGCTGGTGTTACCTGGCGTGCTCAGAATCTCCTGTAGTCTCCTGTGTTACGAAGTGCCCAGACATGAGTTAGAGGAACAAATCCAGACTTCATGGTGGCCAACAGGGCAGGTATCCCTCAGAGAGGAAGTTGGAATGGTTCTACTTGATGAAATTTCTGCTTTTTAAGCTTTTTAAAAATGCAGGGCCCTGTTTTCAGGGGTAAGCACTGCACACAGTAGTGCTTACTGCTCCAGCAGAGCCAGGTGGGGAGGAGGAAAGGGGATTTCCAAGAGCTGTGATTATACTTACTGATTGAGGGTCTGATTGATGGATACAGGCCAGAAAAGAGCAATGTTCTTCAATCCTGGCTCCCTTCTAACCCAACAGGGTTAGAAGGCCACGTGTTTCCCAGCCAGTGTTTCTTCTGAGGCTGCTAATGAGAGCAGCAGCACTGCCAGGTGCCAAGCTGGGGCTTGGGCTATGGCATCTCATAAAGCGAAATTGCTTGTTCTTTTGCATTTCGTGAATTTATGTCCCCACGCAGTGGTCTGCAATTTTGAGCAGATATGACAGAATATATCTGGAACTGTACCACACAGTTTTTTACAGTGGTACAATTAACAGTGAAGGGCAGGCACAGCTGCCTGAAGCAATTGGATCTGCAGCCTATCAACCCTCCCCTGCATTGTCTCTGGATTCAGAACAAACATTAATACAGAAATCACAGCCTTGGCTACAATTTTCCCACAAAGATACCAGCCAACAAAATGCTTGGAATTTTGCAGACCATCCTCCTACCCCACCTTTTTCTGAGGTGTGATGGTGAGATGCTTTTTCTCCCCTCTCCCATGCTCAAGCCTTGTGTGCAGCTAAGCAGGGTACAATGGTGTAGTTTATTTGTAGCAGTGATTCAGGGCTCCCCAGCACCAGAGAGCCTGCTCTACTGAGCAGTCTGTGCAAAAAGATAACCCCTGCTCCAAGCAGCTGTACTTTGAAAGGCCAAAGAAGGAGCCACAGGCTGGACAAGGAACATGGTGCCAACAACAGCAGACAGCAAAATGAGGTTGGACTCGCCACAGAAGCTTCCTACCAGGGTCAGGGTACTTGCAGGCATCGGTGCAAAGCAGAGTTGGAAGTGGTAATGAGGAGGCTTGCCCGGTACTTACAGGTGCTCTGCAGTGTACGAGGGTGAAAAGCTGAAACGTTTGACTGGCAAAGGCTGGGTGAGGCTCTCGGGAGCCTCGCAGGCTGGGGCGAGCCCAGGGCAGAGGTGCAAGAGATGGATGCTGAGCAAGTCAGGAGAGTGCAGCTCTCTGAAGGGATGGAAGAAGTTGTGAATAAAAGAGGATTCCTTGGCACCGGGGATAACTCATTTCTGCTGGACATCTCAGTCCTGACAGTCAGGACCTCATCGCTTGCCCTGGAATAACACGTCTGCATATAGTCACGGCTACCTTGCCAGCTCCTTTTCAGCTCCCCCTACAATGCTGTTGCTGGCGGTCTTTCCTGGAGGAATCAGGCCTGCTCAGAGATGAATCACGCTGATGCACGCAATCACTCTGCTTGCAGCACCGCTGTTCAATTGGTAGAACTGAAACACTGTTCTCAGTATTGATTACTCTTCTTGTGTACAAATGTCTAGGGTGGTTTGAATTGTATTACCAGTTACTCTGAGATGGTTAGCGTAAGGAGTTACCCAGCAATGTCATTACGAGAGCACATTGCTTTGGACACACTGTGTACGTTTTAGCGTATCACCTTGAAAAGATTAACTTTTCATAAAAAATATTCTCTGCAGGTACACGGTAGCTGTTACAAATACCTTAGCTGAGACATGAGAGTTTTTTTAAGGGGAGTAAAAGACATGTTTTAGCAGTGTGCCTTGTATCCAAGATCCAGAATCCTGGATTACATAATTAACTTGATCGAACCTAAGGGAAGGCAGATCATATGTGAATGTCAAGGATTGGGACTGTAATTAATTGTAGGAAAAAGCTTGGGGAACTAGTATATTTGAAAAAAGTTTTGTCGTGCGATTTTAAATTATGATAAATGGAAATTCTGGAGCGAGATTGTTTTTCTGGCTAAGAGGAGACCAGAATATATGCACCCGTACGCTTGTCCTGTATCTAACTGAATAGATATGTATACACCCAAGGAATATATATAGCAATTACTTTTTTTAGTGAAGATTATTCCCTCTTCTTTCCTTTTTCATTTTGTCCAATCTGTATGTTTTCTCCACTTTGTATGTAATGGAATTTTAATTTTAAAAAGTTCACATGGAGATCTTTATTAAAACTCGAAGGTTGGAAGGAGGTGGAATGAGTGAGCTAATTGGGTTTGTTTGTCAGAGCTGGGTTTATTGCTTATAAAGATGATATTATGGCATTTTGAGGTGCTTCCATTTTAGCTCGGCATCTATATGGAATTACTCTGCCTTGTTTTGACATATTCTGGGTTTGATGTAGAACCTGATAACGGGTCTTAAAAACTGGCTTTGCCTGGGGTGTTGTGAATTTGATATCCATATCAGGGAAAGGCTCTTTCCAGGACATATCAGTGCAAGAGATATCTATCAAACCTGTACTGAGTATTAAGTATAGCTGGCAATACTGCATAGCTAAGTTTCTGCTGCAAGTTTAGCAGTCATCTTCGTCGTCTTTTGTGGTGTCGCTGCACCAGGAGAATTTGGCGCAGTGGTTGTGTAGATAGGAATGTTAAGATAGGTAATTAGATTACTATGGTTAGATAGTATCATAAATGTAGCATATGTGATTGCCCTTTTGTTCCCCCAGTAGTAATCAGTATAGCACTTCCCCACCTCCCTGATACTGATGCTCCCTGATAGTTTTGTAGTGCAGACTGTTATTCTGGGGGCTTTTCTTGTAGTTCCAGTGCTGTGCAAGTCCAGCTCTATTGAGGTGAGCATCCCAAAGGACCTGGTTGGAGGCCTAGACCTTTCCCTCATCAACACTTCCTGCAAAGGAGTATCCAATGGCACTCACGTCAACATCCATTTCTCCTTGAAGTCCTGCGGCACTGTTGTAGATGTATGTATACCCATTGCTGTCCTGTTTCTTGGGATCTCTCCGATTTGGGGACTTGGCTATGGCTTACTTGGGGAATAAAGTTGATTTAGCTGTACCATCAGAGCAGTTTCCTGTGTTGACATGCAGCTGACCTCAGACTAGACCTGGGGTGGCATCCCAAAGTAGGAGACCTTGTTGTATCTCCTCTCCAGTGGTGTGCGTCTGTCAGCATGGGTACTGCTTTCTGCTTACCCAGAGCTTCACAGAGGCAGCTTCACCATCATTCCGGTGCAGAAAGTGCAAGTGGTGTCACTCTTCACCCTCCTGTTGAGACAGAACCTGGTCACCCGATAATGTTTCTAAGGTTATACTGCTAAATGGTCAGGAACCAGAGAGCTCATCTCAGCAGATGGGTAGCAATTGGAAGCAAATTCCTTTGCTTTATGCAGGAGTACAGTGCATCGAAGTTGACAGCAAACTGATAGAGGCCTTTAGGTCGTAGGTAAGGATGAACATCGTTCTGGTTGCAGCATATAAATTCACAAGCTGTACTTTCAGTGGCTAGTTTATGTCTGAGTTTCCTGAAAAAGGCAAACTCAGCAGCTAGTCTCAACTCAGAGGTCTTCCTCAATGATCTCCCTTTTCCTTTAAACTCCTTTTTGTGCTGTAGGTAATAAATGATAAAATCATTGCCACCAATCTGGTGACGGGCTTGCCAAAGCAGACTCCAGGAAGCAATGGGGACATCATTGTCCGCACCAGCAAGCTGCTGATCCCGGTGACCTGTGAGTTCCCACGCCGGTACACCATCTCCGAAGGTTATGTGCCCAACCTCAAGAACTCACCCTTGGAAATCATGAGCCGCAACCAGGGCATCTTTCCTTTCACTCTTGAGATCTTCAAAGACAAAGACTTTGATGAACCCTACAGGGGTGCTCTTCCCACCCTCAAGCTTCGGGACTCTCTGTACTTTGGGATTGAACCCTTGGTACATGTCAATGGACTAGAGACACTGGTAGAGAGCTGCTTCGCCACTCCCACCTCAAAAATCGACGAGATCCTGAAGTACTACCTGATTCAAGATGGGTGAGTTCGCTGTTCCCTCCGTTGGTGGCTATTAGATGGCAATTGGCAGTGGGGCTAAGTTGCGTTGCCTGTGTGACACAGGAAGCTCTATCACTTCTCCACAGCAGCCTATCTGCTGTGTTCCTAGCAATCACCAGCAGCCAGGCCATCGAGCTGAAACCACCTGTCCCATCAAAAGTGATTGGGAGAAACAGTGGGGGGCAGTAAAAGAGGTTACTCCAAGTGCAGCCTTTACAGGACATATTTCCCTGTAACTAGCTTTGTGGATAATTGAGTTGGCTCCAGTAGAAAAGAGATCCTTCCTAATATCCTCTCTCTGCCAGCCTGCAGACTGCCAAACCAATCGGCACAACCCCCCGATGGCTGTGTGCCACTGCCATGCGGCCGCCACAGCAACTGGAGCAAGTTTCTTAATTTTTCCATAATGGCCTTATTATAGCATGAGCCAGAAGACTCCATGGCTGGTCCTGGTTGGAGCTCCAGGAGCTCCCCTTGCTTTGCTCTCTCTCTCTGATGCCTGTCAATGCAGTAAGCTTAGGGTCCCTCAGTTTGGTTGTAATTTTCTGAGGCGTTTAGATTTAGTGATCTTTCCAGGATATGCTAGTAAAAAAACTCAGGGTGGATCTGTGGGTTCACTGTAACGGGTTTTGCGTCAGAGGTTTGGGGAGCATTGCTGTGGGCTTTGCTGTGGCTCCTAAGATGACCCCTGTTTTCAGACACTAGTTTGGGTGCTAACATGACAGTGCCACTGTGCAACGTTGCTGTGGAGTGTTTGCATCCAGCAGTGCCTGGCAGCTTAACCAGACAACGCTGTGGAAATGTCACAGCTGGGAACCAGTCTGCTATCCTCTCGGGAGGAAAGTCCAGCCAAAGTAGTATCTAAGACATAGCCAAGTGTCATAGCCCAACAGTCAAGGGACTGTGCTCATATAAGTCCTGTGTTCTGTCTGCCAAACCGTCTAATGAGGACAACAATTATTTCCTCAGCTGCCAGGCTAAATCATCCACCGTTACAGCTGGTGATGACAAGTCCTGTGTGATTGTCTTTTAGCAAAAGGGTCCTGCAGAGTACAGTACACAAAACCACCATTTTCATTTCCTTCTGACAAAGGTTTCGCTGTTAGCTTGCTCTCCCTCCATCCTAGGCTGCAGTCCTTCTGTGCCTGACATTTCTGGGGTTTATGAGCGGATTTGTAATGGAAGGATTGATTTATCGACTCCCTGGCTTGGCTGTTCCCTTCACAGAGTCAAGGCTCATTCATTCATTTCCCACCATGAGTGAAAATGATGGGATACAAAACAGTGGCCAAAACCTGAGCCGAATAGAGAAGGGAGAAGGCAGAAAATGTCATCCTTTGAATTCAGCACAGCACTAGTTGGAGGATTTACGGCACCAGCGGCCCCTTTGGTACTATTATCCTGCAGAGGGCATTAAAACTTCGCCAAAGGGAAAAGTGGGCTGGAGCTGGCTGTCTGGTGCCTCGTCCTGCCTGCTCCGCTCTCCAGCCATCACTGCAGGTCCAGTGTCCCCAGACATGCCAGCCCCCGTGCGCTGTGCTTGCTCACTTAGACCAAAGGCTAATGATGTGCTGTTGAGCTAACTGGAGTTCTTTGTCTCTCTGTGTGCAATGAAAAAGTAAAATTAGCTGAATACACTGCTGATTTGTCCCTGCTCCAAACAGTTCTGTAATAACCCAGTTTCCTTCCATCAACCCAGCCCCAAAAGCTCAAGGCAATAAAGATGGGATTTTTAAATCAGTTTGATTATGTAGGATCAGACTTGCAGGAGTTAACTGCAGCTTCCAGAGGGAAACGCTATTTAAATTTGAGGGGATATACCTTAGACTGAGGGATGGGAAAATTCCCTCTCCTGCTTTCTTCCCTACTAATTCCCTGCCATCTCCAGTTGGTAAGAGGTGGGAGCCGCCTTTGGTGGGACACCTCAACCCTCTCCCTATGCTGATGTGACCACACTGGAAATCAGGATTTTCCCAGATCCCTCCCTGCAGTCTCTGTAATACCCTGTACTGCTGCTAGCCCAGCCAGCCTGGCCCAAAGCAGCTCTCCCACTTCTGATCTTGTTCTTCCTCTTTCTCAGAACAAAAATAAATAAAAGGCATTGACCGATTGCGCAGGAGATAAACATTGCAGCTCTCTGGGGCATCCAGAGCAAGGTCATGTCACTAAGGGCAATCTGTCGTAATCTGATGTGGCCAGGAGTGATTTATCTGAGCATGATGTAGTTAAGATAGTTCTATTGCAAGGGTCATCTTGTTACACCTTGGGCTGCCCCTCGTTTGTAGGGTGAGGTGGTTATTTCATTCTCCAAGCCCTCCTCTCTACCCTGCAACCCCCCAATGAGAGGGTCAGAGCTCAGCTCCCATGGCACAGCCGCTCTCTGCTCCCCTAACCTGAGCACATTATGCCCAGGAAAGGGTTATTTTCCCCATATCCTGACCAGGGTCACTCATTTTCCTTCCATACCTGTGCTCCCTGCTCCTTCTCACCTCTCCAAGGTGGGAAGCAGGGTCTGGGGGGTGTCCTAGGAGGGTGAGACAAGGTATGGCCCCACACACAATGCAAAAGGGCTTGACCCTGTGACTCGGGAGGTTTCTGAGTGATTTTTGTCGTGCCGCAATGCATTTGTCAGAAACCCCCGTAAGACATACTTAGCGGCATGGTAGGAGCTCCATGTATCCCTGGTTCCTCCTTGTTGTTCTTCCATTTTCCCTCTCCTTAGCCCCAAACCAGTAGGTTTCTTGCCACCAGTGTGGAGAACCTTTGGAGAACCTGGGATTTAGGAGTCAGTTTGAGCCAGTGTCCAAGAAGCATCACAGTTTATATGCTCACAAATGAGGACATGCCTATGAGTTGTCTTTATGGCCCCAAAGCTTGGCCAGTCACTTATGAAAAGTCTTTAACTGTCATTGTTTACAATCAGATTGCCTTCAGGAATGCTACTTTTAAAAGCAATTTTATCCTAAACAACTTAATAATATCTAATGTTTTGCCTCAAGGGGGAGGAATCTATGTCAATTTTTCTAGATGCAGAGTGTTAATTTATTAGCTTCCCTTGGATGACTTTTTATGTTTGCCTCCCAGGCAAGTTAACTAGATAAGCGCTGCAGACAGGGATATCCCTTCAGACCGTGACCTCCACTGGCTGAGAAAAGCTACAGAAATACATGGTAGTGAAAATAATGCTAGGATCAGACCAATGCTTAGTGCTCCCGTGAACATAGGCTGCTCTACTGCACGTAGCAGAAGGGCGATGCTGGGAGGGATTGCAGTAGGCTGCTGCCCACAGAGCCGAGTCAGCCAAACAGTGTAGAGATTTCCAAGTACTTGTCCTAGTGAAAGCAAAGCTACGTATAGATGTGGGGTTTGCTGCTGTTTGATAATTGAACATGTCAAACGTCAGCATTTCTGACAATGCCTTACGTATTTCTGGTGTAAAGATGGAAGCTAAAGGTTGCTGCAAGAGTAGGACTTTCAGCTGTCACACCATTACCTCTTGTCTCTTCCACCACCACATTTTTTTTTTTTTAATATCTTGCAAAGTCCACATTTCTGGAATTAACCTGCTAGAAAGGACAAGCTGCATTGTAATGCAATGTAAAAGAGGCATTTGGGCCTCTCAAAATGCCTAAGGTTTTGCAATAGGCAGCAGTAAATATCAAGTCACCATAACTTTTTGTCTTGCTGTTTCTCGTCAAACTCTAAATAGGCTGTAATAGTTTATAAATAGACTGCACCTGAAATGTAACTTTTTATAAAAGTAGTTTATTTTCTTGCAGTTCTGTGACCTCTCGCATGACTGTATAGTGCTAGTAATGGAGAAATTGAAATTATGATTTTTAGCTGTAGTGAATTTGAGCTGTCCGATCAAGTCCAGCAGGAAGAAAAATATAAATGATGTAAAGCAAAGTAGATCTTGATTTTTTTTAAAACATCATCTCTGATATTTTAGTAACGTGGGTAACAGCTTATTCATTTTAAGTGTGATTTGTGTGCATATATATGTGTATACAGAAAGTACGTAATACATTATATACTGTATAACGGTTCTGTTGATCACTGCAGACTGTTGCACAGGAAGGTGAAATGAGGACAAACTTGCCTGCAGCTCTCTGGCAGTCCCTCTGCCGATGGGACTGGACCATGTCCTGCCAGCTCTCTGCTGCTGAGCTGTTCGTTGTCTGGAGATGCTATTATCGTCGCTAGTGATTTTCCCCATCATTCCCGAATTTTCTCCTGTGGCCAAAGAGGAAGTAACATAGATGGTAACTTAGCTTGAGACAGCCAAGCCCTCCTTTCCTTTCTCTGGTTAAATAGGCTAGGCTGTTTTCTCTCTTTCTTTTTCCATTTCTGGAAAACCCATTAAAGCCTATCCCTCTGCTTTCCTCAGCTGCGTTTCTGATGATTCGGTGAAACAGTACACATCAAAGGACCATCTTGCCAAGCATTTCCAGGTTCCTGTGTTCAAGTTTGTGGGCAAAGACAACAAGGTAAGCTCAAAACCCACCTCTTAGACATGGCATCAGCCCTGATCTGACTGAAGAGTCTCAGCGCAGAGTTGGCTGTATTAGAGTGCACAGAGGAGGAATGGCTGGCCCAAGGCTGATGCTGCTGTGCCTATTCCAGCAGTTGCGTCTTTCAGGAGCCTGACACAGGTACTTTAGGGAGAGAGTGATGAAAACAACTAAAATGAAATAAAATATGAAGGACAGTTGTGGAACATCAATGCCATAGCAGGTTAAAATTGTTGGTGTTCCCAGGGTAGTCTTAGTGGACCCTTGTATGCTGGGTGAGAAAAGTGTTACCAGTCACCAAACAGAAACCTGGGGAGTTAGGCACATTACACAGTGTCCTATCTTTAAAACAAGACAGTCTACAGTTTTGAATCTCTTCAACCTTCTATCTTCTCTAGCTCTTGTGAGTACAGATACCACGTTTCCAGATACAAGGGCACCACGCTGTTTAATTCAATGTGAAACTAGGCCACCCAGGCTGGTGGCACACACACAGAAGCTTTGTAGTGGGAGAACAGTTGAAGGATAATGACATTTTCCTAATGCAAATAGCTTTCCTTTTCCGTGCTGGAAGACATCAGGTCTTTCAGTCACTATTGTTATGCTCAGCCAACGCTGCTTGCTCCAAAAGGCATAAAGCTGTCTCTCTAGCTCCTGGAGAGCCTCAGAAGGGTTAAAACAGATGAGATCTTTCAAAATTCAGAAATTTCACTTGGCCATCTGATTGCCACTGCTGCCTCCAACCTGCATCCTCCTGGCCTGTGCAATGGATTTTGCTTCAACCCTCACCATTGACCAAACTCTCACAAATATTTGCTTCCCTGATTGCTGCTTGCAGGGATCTTGCTTACTCTCCTTGTCATTTAGAAGGCAGGGAGCAGCAATCCTGTCACTGTCTGCCTTTACTATGCTGACAGGAAAGGCAGCTGTCTCCCTGCCCTTTGTGTTCTCCTTCTCCCCTCAACTATCAGTCTTAGCCCCTCATCAACCTGCATTTTCCTCCTTTGTCCCTCAGTCTCCTAGCTTTATGTTTTCTCAGCTCATGGCAAATTCTCTTGTGCACTTCTATCAGTCCATCTCCTTGTGAGGCTTCATGCATTCTTGGCCTGCTTCCTACCATGCAGCTCCTACCAGTCCATGCAACCTCTTCCAAGCTTATTCCTGGCATTTTCGTCCCTTCCTCTGGAGGATCATTTCATGCCTTCATATTCCCTGTCTAGCCTTTGGCTAACAGACAGATGCCATGCTCTGAGATCTCAGCCGGGCACTCTGGAAAACGTGCCCTTTCCTGGGCACATAAGAAAACAGATGGAGCAGCCAATTTGGCTGTGGATGGCAATGGTGGATAAGGACCTTGTTGCTGCAGGGACAGAAATGGCTGTACCGTGGGAACTGTGTCGCTCGTGCTCTCTGAGAGCTGGCAGGGCTGCCAGTCTGATTCCCAGAGCTTGCATATTGACTTGGCCTGCTGTCTCACCACCTTCCAGGAGGTGTTCTTGCATTGCCGCATCCTCGTCTGCGGGGCGCTGGACGAGAGCTCTCGCTGCGCCCAGGGCTGCCGGAGACGGATGCGCAGGTCAATTGCGACGGAGGAGGAGGAGGAGGAGGAGGAGGAATCTGGTCACGTGGCAAACAGCATCCTGACGGGTGGCCCCATCAGAATCGACTTTGATGACTAACACCCGCCCACTGGAACAGGATCTCTGCCTGAGACCAACCTTCCTTATCAATGCCTTCTTTCATGGTTGTTTGAGAAACAAGAGGTGTTTGGTAAAGCCCCACTTGAACCTCAGGACTTGTTTCCTCATCCCTGTGTGATGATTATTTGTGAAGTATGTTGGGCACACGAGGCAGCCCTCTGAGTGCAACCCGGACTGCAGAACAGTTTGGTTTTTACCTGCATTTCTTCCCAGCAACCCTTCGGTTGAAGGGACCCTATTGCTTTGCAAGCCTGAAGCGTTACCCGACTTTTCATCTGCCTGCAGGCTCCACAGGACTGTTCGTCCTTGACTAAACAAATGTTATTCAAGCCCTTCTTTCATCAGACAATACAAATAGTATCGTAGCTGAACATGTTTGCTATGCAGTTCTGTGATGCTGAAGCTTTCGGATGTGCTGAGATTTGGATGACCGTTAATAAAAACATGTATAAAAATATATATCTCATAATGTGTAAGCTATAAAACAGTTGTCATTACAGGCAGCTAAAGCTCAGATCTATCACAGGCACATTTAAATGTTATTTTTAAATAGTAAAAGGTATTTAATAAAACTTGATATTTTTTTTAGTGTCTTTTGATAATTGCATGCCGTTTAACAGTGTTTCCTCTTGTATTTAGTGTATTATTATTTTTCTCCCTCTTCTCCCCCCACCAAAAACATGGTGCCTTTCATAACTGCTATAGCACCTTGATTGTAAGAAAAAGACCATTAAACATCTATAAACATCCCTCCCCAAAGCGTGCCGCTACCAAGTCTTTGTTTGAAAGTTGAAATGCATTACCCTGGTCTGGAGAGGCTGTGGCTCTGACAAAGGGATTAGAGGAATGCACGTTAAGTATTTATAGCAATCATTTGTAACGTGGGTAGTTCTCGGGACAGGGTTGTCCCCAGTGAGCCTGGTGACAGGAGACATGGCAGCCTTGTTTGTGTGACTGTGTGCATTCGCAGTCTCGTGGTAGGTGAGAGCTGGCTGGAGACACAATTACTGGTGATGGTGGCGGCATCATGTTTGTCAGGAATCCCTTTGGGCTGTCAAACTCCTTCCAAAGAAAATATAACGGATGATCAGCTCGGGCTCCTTTGGGCTTCATTCAGGAGCAGGAGCGCTGTGTGATGAAGGATTAGAAATGTGGGGTGAAAGGAAGGAGGCACAGCGAGCAGTGAAGGACAAAGTAGGAGAGGCAGGGCTGGAGGGTGAGAGAGGAAGGACCTGTGGCACCGCAGTGTGTTTGTAAGGTTTTCTGCAAGAAGTTTCACGGTGTGCACCTCTGTCCTGTGTGTTTGGAAGTGCGCTGGAAGCCCTCTCTAGTCTGCATTACCCATTTTCTACTTCGGTTGGAAGCAGCCAAATTGCTGCCAAGGCCAAAATTTGTTCCTGCTCTCAAATGGATGGGGAGTCTGCTTGAAGGGACCATTTAGAAGGGAGTCACAAATCACCTCAGCAATATTCCATTTCACAGATTTATTTCTTCTGGTGACTGAGATTCCAGTGAGGAATGGGCATAGATGGGCTGGGAGTTTCATGATTTTTCTAAATGGCTTCATGGCTGCTTTTCCAATTTGGGAATACACGTGTATGTTAGAATAAATGAAAATATTTCTATAATGATAAGTAGGTATAAGTGGAAAGACACTCTTCATGTGTTATCTAACCATATGTGGAAAAAAAAGAAACGAAAAAACCTCCTTCTTGCATTGCCATGCGTCTCCTGCTTCTGCTGATTCACGTCTGCATTAGGACCACGTGGGCAATTTCCTGCTGGCACTTCTTTGTTCAGGCAGCCCCTGCTAAATATACCTGTTTGGATAAAACAAAAGCTGGGAAATGAAATAAATTAGCTGGTGCCTTTTGGAGCGGCAACGGGGTTTTTTTGTTCATGTGAAAGGGATGTGGGGGAGTGGTGGAGGGAGAGATTAATTTTCTGGCTGGTTTCACTTATTGTGCACGTTATTTGGTTCTTCCTGATAAATTCATACGAAGCAGCCTTTCCGCTTTGAAGCTTTTTAGTTAAATAATCTGTAAGAGTAACGAGGAGGAAACACTGGTTTGTGCGGCCATGTGAATGGAGCAGTCGGGGAAGATGTTTAGTTTGCTCTGCAAGCAGGATAGTAGGTTTGCTATCTGCCACTGCCTTGTGGCCATTCCTCCTCTGATGTGGAGGGTATGCTTCCTAGGCACACACAAAACCATTTGTCAAAGTCTTTTAGCTCTCCCCAGTTTACCTCTTGCTTCCATCTGTCTTCTTTGTCAGCGTTACAGCCTGAAATCAAAGGCCAAACTCATCTGAGAGCCAAGGGATTTGTCTGTTTAATTTGATCTGCCGCACCACAGAGTGGGAGCAAAACGCGCTGCCCGAGCAGGCAGTGCATGCACGAGAGGCACTGTACCCGACCAGTGCTCGCGGGGGTCCGACCGGCGCTGCCAATCGTAGTTCAAAGTCCGAGCTGCACCAGGGCTGCCCGATGTGTGCAGTTGGTGTTCTGGCTGGTGCCACCTCGTTCTCTCTTAGGATGTAAAGTGAAAGTCTGAACTTTGGATGTCTAGGAGTAAACACTTACTACCGGCTGTCCTAGTCCCTGCTTTTATGTCCTCAGCGGAAACGCAGAGATCACTGTTTGAGGAACCATACTAGGAGAGGGCACGCTGGCCTAATGGGTTGAACGTCAGCAAGAGTTGCAAATAATCCTGCCAATACACAAAGTCAGCGGGAAGCCGTCGGGTGAGCACAGTGTCTTCTTCCTATTCAGAGCAGGGTGGAGATGAGGGTGACCCAGGGTTTGTGCATTGACCTGGACGGTCCCGTGATCAGCTGCTTCGGTGGCTGTACACCACTGAGTAACAGGAGCAGCGTGGAGGAAAAGTGATTTTTAGTTTGGCTGCAGAAATTTTACTGCAGTTCATGTGCTGATTTTCACCTACGTAGGATAATCTGGTGGTTTTTTTGAGTCGCAGCCACCACTTGAAGGTTCAAACTTTTCCTTGTAGAGCTGCTCATGGGGTTTTTCAGGTTACCACGGCTTAACTTTGTAGTGAAAAATGCACTTATTCAGTAGCTGCCCTGTATGCAGCCGTCTGTAGTGTTTTGGGATGGATGGTGGTCTGAAAGCATGAAGAAATTATGATTTATATTAGTGGTGTCTCCAAAGCGTCAGTGTGTGGATGGAGAGATTTTGTTCAGAACCCTTCAATTTCTCCAGCGTGTATCACCATCTGTCATCAGTTACTTGGCCTGGCTTTAATCTGGTATCACTTGAACTATAAAATGCTTTAAGACATTTGCCAGCCTGTCGGCTATCGGGCATAGAAAAGATAGATTTTTTTTGTTTTTAAACTGTGTCATTTAATCATAAGAATATGCTCACGTTTAAAACTGGCAACAGGCACCATTTCACCAACGAAATACAAAGTTTGGGAAGTGTCTGGAACAAGGGATGTTTCCTTCCCGTCCCTAGCCAAAAATCTGTTTCGTAGACAGATAATCAGATTGTCTGTCCAGCCTCATGCTCTGATAGACGCACACTGTGATGAACCTTGGCAATGAGATATTCACTCTCCAGTGGTATTAGCACAGCAAGGAAAGGATGTCATTGCATCTGATCGGTGTAAATTAAGGTCCTCCGTAACGGAAAATATCTCAGCACCCCTCATGTGGTCACTTCCATTTTCCTGGTCTTAATACCGGTGGTCTCTTGTTGTTTCAGTCTATCTGAGGCCAGATGAATGTCTCATTGCTGTTCACTGTAAAGCAAAGATGACTGGCAAGAACAGGAATACAGGGCTTAAATAATTTATAGCTTCATGCATGCATTTAAACACAAACTAGAAGAAAAGTAACTAAGACTCTTTCCATTCTTGTCACATCACCCTTCTGTAGCCTTAACTTTTCTGTGGCAGATGGAAGAACATAACCACAAATATGTTTGCAGAAGACGCTGAAGTATTTATGTGGCATGGCATGCGCACCCAGTAGCAACTTCCTTTCAACAAGAAACACAGATGAAAGCTGTCTGCAAATGTTATATGTAGATGAAATTCCATATACCACTTTAAATTCTAATTTTGCATGCAATAAAAGCTCCCAATAGCAAATGGAAGTATTAACCACATTTTAGAAAGAATGCCGTCTGAGGCTGCTGATCCTTTCTCAGCTGGTAGTGTCTCTGTCCCACAGAGGTAGAATGTAAGCCCTGACACCTGGCAGATAAGCCTTCAGGATTTTGAATATCTCATCCAAGGCGACTGTGAGCCTCCCGTTTCCCTCGTGCAAAAGATGGAGGTGGATACCCAGCCATTTTGTGTAAAAAGGGATCCTAAGGGAAAAGCTTTACTAAATGATACAGGAGGAAAATAATTAAATAGATCCTCTCCTGAGACTGTGGGAGAGTGCTGTGATTTCACAGCTCAGATGCGGTGGGCTTTGGTCCCCTTCTGCCCAAATATGAATTGTGCCTGTATCACAAACGCTTAAAGTCCCATTCTCGTGCTTACCAAATCCTAAAACGATGTTTTAAATAGTTTTAGGATCCACCAAGTGTTTAAATAAGCAGGGATGTCAGGGTGTGTAATGATAGGATGGAAAATGTCAGGGATGGGTGTGAGCAACATACTGAAAGCAAATTACCTCTCTTCTTCGGTCTGTCACCAGTAGTGGAAAAATGTAAATAGTGTGTCCATGGACTGGGATTTTCAGGGGCTGCAGAAACCTAATGCCTTGCACTGCAAATTAGAGAGTGAAGGGGCGAGGGGAGCTAATACACGTGTCTAAGGCAAACGAACAAGTAAAGCCCCTTGTTTATAACCAGCGCTGCATCCTGCTTGCCTCTCCTGATCAGTCTGTAGAGCAAATTGGCATCGGATCATTCAGGCTGATGGACTTGGAAAGGGGTAGGGCTGTTGAGCTGCATCTGTGGTGGACGGCAGGCATCACTGCCCTACATCCACAGGCTGTCTCCCCTTTCGCTGTCCTCTGCCCAAAAGCTGTAGTTGATGTGTGTGGCTTGGCCCAGGTCCCCCCATCCCGTGCTAGACCAGAGGGCTGATAGAAATCACTGTGCTGAAGTGCTGTATCAGAGAGGGGACGCTTGGCAGCAGGCTCGTGGAGGCCGGGCATCTGCTTTTCCTCACAATTCATCTCGTTCTTCCTCACTGCAAATGCAGGCGCTCCTTTGGCTGTTCATGAAAGGCCGACAACCCAGGGTCCAGACGGCATTGAACACTGTGTCTGCGACGGATTCACAAGCTGCGGAGAAGGAAAAGATCAGGCAGGTAAGTAACAAGTGAAAGCACCCTAGCCTGAGTCCTGCACTGAGTTGTGTGGTATTTGCAGTTGGAAGCGTGGGTTGTCTTTTTTTCTCTGGGTATTGCATTTTTATAAATCCAGAGGTTCCCTTCTGCTGAACTGGAGGCTCTTTTCTCCCTAGGGTGGCACTAATCTGGCACTAACTTCTCTCCCCTAACCTCCCTCCTTTCTTGCCTCTCAGGCTTTTCTGGTTGATGGATCATTTGGGGCACTGCAAATAGCACTGTTTACCAAGCAAATTTCCCAGAAGACCTCTACAGCACAGTCTTTCCCGGCTCCCTCTCCCCACAGCTGCCTACACCACTACTAACCAACCTTTTCTGATTTTTGGGAGTTACAATGCTAGCTGCCCGCCACAGCAGCAGGATGCTGTGATGAAAAATCCTACTGTGGTTGCAGCAGCGGAGCTGTTGATACGGTCTGTCTGACTCCTAGCCCCTCCTCTTCCCAAAAAACAAGCCTGAAACTGTTTGTCAATAAATAAATAGGTTAATACCAGGTCTTTTAGGGTTTGCTCACTGGCACTAACACTGATTGTTTGTTCGTGTAATAGATTTGGGAAAGCCCTGCCTTTGGGACTGTCTCTTCCCGTCTCAGTCTCTCAGACCACCTCGTTCTGCTCCTGCTGCTTTAGGAGTCTGCTCGGCTGGCAGGCGTTGGAGAGGCTGTAGTGAGTCAGTGGGAAAATCGAGGCTTTGGTTAACTGGCGCTGCTGCAGCTGGGATGTTTGTGCCCACGTGAAGGGAGTGCAGCTGCTCTTCCCCTGCCTGCTTTCTCTGAACTCCCAGTGACTTAGTGGAAAGGATCCCAGATGAGAGCTGGGATGGCAGTGGAGGAGGAGGACTGCGTGACAGGAGCTGCTCAGAGCAGCCCTGAGGACAGGGAGCGGCAGGTATAGAGCACAAGGCAAGAGGAGGCAGAGCAAGGGGAGTAGAGGATGGCTCAGAGCTTCGTTCGTGTTAGCAATACTTGTGCCTCCTGCAGCAACCAAATCAGAGATGCTGAGGAATCTAGTCCTACTTGACTATAGGCAGAGGTGGCTTGGTTTAGCCAAGGAGTGTGGGCTCTGCTCCACCTTAAATGCCTAGGATCTGCCTGTTGGCTTCACTGCTGCAGGCAGAAAAGGAAGAGGAGTGATCTGAAAAATTGGCTGGGGAAAATCTCAAGAGATAGGAAGAGGTTGGCTGCAAGAGGACCTGTAGATAAAAGTGACCATGAAAGATTGGCTGTACTTGGCCTGGAGCACTTATATCTCAGTCCACATCTTT
>NW_009198578.1:31713-53831 GCF_000690835.1 Fulmarus glacialis | reverse complement strand
AAAGATTTATCTGTGATGAGGTAGAAAGCCATCTGCACTAGTACCACTGTCATGCAGACTTGCCTGTGTGTCCTAATGAGGCTGCACCTTTGGAAAACAAATGCATACTTAATTGTACCTTACAACAGGCCATCAGCAGCGGGGATGAACCCAGAGGGGCTGGCTGCAGTTAGCTGCACCACCAGAGTTTTATTCGGCTTTGGGAATGGGCTGTTCTCAAGGGCTCTGCCAGGTTTTCAGACCAGATCTCCTGTAAATATCTTTAACTGTTTCAGTGACCTGCCGTTGGTAGGTCTTATCTCTGCCTGTCCTGTATTACTGCCACACAGCCCCTCTGCAAGAGATGGATACCTGCCTTACAGAGGATGGGGCTGCTCTGAAATGGCCTCGGGAGGAGCAGCCTGGGGGAGGCTTTCCTGCCATGGCTGACCTCTGGTAGTGGCGGGGTAGACGTTTCCCCCTCCTCACACAGTGCAGAGGTGCTTGATGTTGGCACAGAGGATCAAGAGGCAGGCTTGGGCTATCACATGCGTAACCTTCACAGAGGTTACCAAATGCAACCTTTACTAAAAAGCTCTTCTCAAACTTGCAGACTGATGCTTTTAAAATTAGGTGGAACCAGGGTGGCTCTTGAGCTGCTGACATGTCACAAGAGCTTTGTTAGCCAGAGGGCTTCTGAGCAATACAGATCTTCCCTGCAATGGCTGAGCCACCACCCACACTGTGGTGTGTCCCTGCTGCTATTGTCATCTCTTATCTGTGAACCACATCCCAGAGACCCCCTGTCCTTGGCTCTCCCAGTTTGTTGGCCCTTGGCCACATACAGGTTTCAGGGCGTGGCTTACTGACTCTGGAAGGTTTTTTGATCTCCTGTGAAGGTGTTTGGACTCTGAGGGAGGGCATCCAAGGGTTGAAGGAATTGCTTCTAAGGGTTTTTTGTTGTGGTGGGGGTTTTTTTGTCTTCTTTCCACATGTGTTTTGTAATATTTTCCAAATGTAAATAATTTTAGGTGTCCAGTCTTGGGACAGAAGTGTGTATATATGCAGATCTCAGAGCCATGTGTTCTCACTCAGCTCTGACCCATCTGTGACAGGCACAGGACAGATGTGCTACTTCCTACTGCAGATTTTTGTTTGTTTTGGCAAGAAAAGGGCTCCCTGCCCACACTGTCCCCTCTCTGCCATCACTTGTTCCCTCCGCAGGGGATGCGAGCCGGGAAGCCTACCTTCCACCTTGGAGACGAACCCAAGGCTGCGTTTGAGGTCGGAGCAGATGGAGTGGAGGCACCAGCGGAACTTGGCATCGCAGCGGTATTTGTTGGCTCCGCAGGTGTCGTAACAAATGTCCAGCTGGTTACAGCACTTGGTCATGGCAGGGATGCCCAAATCTAGCTGGGGGAGGAGAGAAAAGAAGTGTCCCTTGGCTGCTTCCTGGCCTCAGATTCAAACAGCTGAAACTGGGTGAGGTTTTGCAGAGCCCAGCTAGCTTCTTTTCCAGAAGTTACCCCAATAGCTGGGGCAGCAGGAGGGAAAACATGCTTCTCCTTCACCATGAGAAGAAAGCAGTAACAGTAATGCAGGTCCAGTGCAGGATAGACCACATTCCCTTCTCTCCTGTCTGTCATTTCTGGGGATTAACTTCTGGTAGAGAGGTGGGGAACAACCCCTCCATGACCATTTGCTAGTTCTCATTTGTCAGAGCTCACCAGAGAGCTTCCTGTCCTTGTTAGCAGTGGCAAAGGTCCCTTTTCTCTTTCCTCATTTTCCCACAACCTGACAAGTCCTGCTTCTTGGCCTAATAAATCTGCTGTAAGTGTTATTAATGCTTTGTTTCTCACAGATGCGCTTGTAAGGCCAAGGATAAATACAGCTCGGTCAGGGGAATTCTGCTCGCTTGGAGGTAAACAGCAAGCTTAACTAATAACCATGGGGGTGATGGGGCAGTAGGCCTCTCTCCTGGAGAGACTGGACTCATTAGCTTGTTATAAATTCTTCCCCTTTTTGGCCTTCCTCATGTAATATTTAGGAGATGAGTTTTTTCTTGGTTGCGCTCAGCACTTATGACTGCCTGCATAAGGAGGAGGTACCGCAGAAATGCCCACAAGGTTTGCAGTGAAATGTAGTTTAAGGAACTAATCTAACATGAAAAATGGGCTGTAAAGGGAGGGTTTTTCAGAGCAGGAATCTGCCTAATTGCTGCAGATTTCATGGCAGCAGTAATGCGTGAGCTAAATAGTAATTCCTGCTCTTAGAGCCTCCTGGGAGTGCTTTTCCTGGTGATTTCAATATGATTTCATTAATTGCCTTTAAAATAACAAGTGGGTGCAGTATTAAAGCCCACAGTTTTATTTCAGTGCTTGGTAGAGGCAAAAGGCATGGGAGGGAACGAAGGGCCAGATTCAAGTATTGCTGTTTGCACATTATGCTATGTCACTGAGCTGCCCAGCATTGAACGTGCTCCCTGTCCTATCACAAGGGCGTGGGATTGATCAGGACCTTGATAAAAATGTGTTTCTCCACACTAGTGCTCTGCTTGGCCAGGTACCCCCTTTTCTTCGTCTAGTGCTAACCTGCTCAGGAAACTTTCTCTTTTGGTACCTACCAAGACAACCAGAGCAACAGGCCAGTCCTTCATAAATGTAACTCCTGTCTACGTGATTCCTGTTTCACTGCCACCAGCAGTTGAGATCTTAATGCCCCCCTGACTGACAGTAAGTTAGGCAGTGCTCAGACTGACACGTTCGCCTTGCTTGCCGTCGGCAGGCAATCTTTTGGCAGTCCCAGGCAGATCGCTTGTCCCCTAACAGCACGTAAGTGTTATTTCCTCCCTTTTCCGGAGCTCTGGCTTCAGCTGTGAAGAGAAGCCATCACACAGTCGATGCATAGCACAGCTAAGCCTTTTCCCTCCCCAGTATTATTAGCTGGTTACTAAGATTAGAGAATTGCATCATTTGGGAATGGTGGGTGTGGCAGTACATACACTTTCGGGTACCTTGAGCCCCAGAAAATAGGAGCTACAGCCGTTGGGTTCTTGGGGTTTGTAGTGAGGTCGTGGCATTGGAGCCTTCCCTGAGAAAGAAAGGAAAAATGTTAGGAAAGCTGATCTTCCCAAGAGTAGCACCAAAAAGCAAGGAGTGTCAGGCAGCTCCCCTCCGGTCTGCATTCCCAAACACTTCATTCTCCTTCAGAAGATGCAGGGAGTGAAGGATAGGTAGTAGAGCTGGCTGAGACACTGACCCTGCTCTCAGATCAGTTCTGTTGAGGCTCTAGAGCCTGACTTAGCTCATACATCCTCTGGCATGGCCACTGGAGCACTGTGTTGTGTGTGAACGGGGTCCCCAGCACTTTTCAAATGTTTAAACTGGTCTGAGTCCAGTCCCTAGGTCTGGGACTCTCCCCAAGCTCTTACAAATGAGCAAGTCCCTCTTTGCAGCATGGGGTTTTGCAGTTGAGCAGCCCTCTGTGCTAGAGCTAGTGCCTCAGACCTCCCAAATCTCCTAGGAGCTTTTTCACGTGCTTCCCGAGAGCTCTGCGCAACTGGGATCACCCAGATGTGTTTTTAACTCCTCCAAGAAACTACTAGCTAAACTACTAGCTTAGCAAGGGGATTCCTTTCCATCATCAGTTCACTCTCAGAGCGTCAGTGAGCTGTGGATCTCTGCAAAATAGTGCTAGACCTTGCATGTCTGATCTTGCTCTGAGTAGGAGGTTGTCTTGGTCCATCTTCTGCATGTGGTAATGCACTGCCACGTTTTGCAAATAGTTGCTATCCCTTTATCTCTGCCTTCCCTTATTATGCACCTTAATATGCATAGAAGAGCAAGAATTTCCACTGTGAATGATTATTTACCCAATGTAGAAAGAGTCAGCCAGCTAACAGAAGCTTTAGCAGCAATTTAATCTGTTTTACTTTGGTTTGAAGGTGTGCAAGCCCTCCTGTCTGCCTGCCAGCCCATCCTGGGGCTTTGCGTATGGCTGACAGAGTGCTCTGGGTGTGAGGGGTGGGCGCCCAGGGTTGGGGAGGAAACTGTCCATGTGGAAAGGAGATCTGTCCAGAGAAGGGCAACGAAGCTGGTGAAGGGTTTAGAGAACAAGTCTGATGAGGAGCGGCTGAGGGAACTGGGGCTGTTTAGCCTGGAGAAGAGGAGGCTGAGGGGAGACCTCATCGCGCTCTACAACTCCCTGAAAGGAGGTTGTAGCGAGGTGGGGGTTGGTCTCTTCTCCCAAGTAACCAGCGATAGGACGAGAGGAAATGGCCTCAAGTTGCGCCAGGGGAGGTTTAGACTGGACATCAGGAAAAACTTCTTTACTGAAAGAGTGGTCAGGCCTTGGAACAGGCTGCCCAGGGAAGTGGTTGAGTCACCATCCCTGGAAGTATTTAAAAGACGTGTAAATGAGGCGCTTAGGGACATGGTTTAGTGGGCATGGTGGTGTTGGGTTAACGGTTGGACTTGATGATCTTAGAGGTCTTTTCCAATCTTAATGATTCTATGATTCTATTCCCCACCCTGTCTCATCCTCTTTCTCAACCCCCATCTCCATCTAACCTAACACCTCCTGTTTGGGGAGGACGAGTAGCCAGGCTGCTTCTGTGCTTTGACCCTGCTGTGCAAGGAGCTTGTTTAAAGGTGGGAGAGGATTGTGCCTTGGAGAAGTCGTGGAGACCACCCCTCACAGAGTTGGGTTTCTCTGTGTTGTCCCTTGATGTGCGTTCAGTGCTTGGTCTGTTTCTGTCCCAGCCGGGTTTATAAAAGGGACATCTCAAATGCAGAGTGAGGTGTTAAAACAAGACATTTGAACCCTGCTCTGGGAAAACTTTGTAAGCTGTGTGAATCCTCCAACAGAAACGTGTGTGAGTTGAGCTTTCTGTAAGTCCACCACCTCTAGGGTTAAGTTTCTGCTCCCCTGAGCACCGCTAGAGAATTTATATAGACATAAAATAAATCTAATTTAGCCCTTCAGGCAGGGTTGGGTTCTTTTAAACTCGATTCCCACTGTTATCTTCTTGTCAGCACTGATAATCATTTAAGACGCTTTTCCCCTTTTTTTCTGTCAAGGTACCTAAAGTACCAGTGGTGAACATAGCCATAAATCTACTGTGTTCTTGAGAAGACCTCACAGCCAAACGCCTCAAAAGGTCTTACATAGGAACGTTCCCAGCACCTTCTAAATTAAAAATTGCCAGAGCGGTTTTGTTTAAACAACAGATTTGCAACAAATAAACAACAAACTGAAATCCTGTCCAGCTGTGAGACGCCAATAGCCAATTTTCTCCAGTCCTACAGAAATGCAGTATGCACCAAGGATTTAGCTGTCTGCAGGCCAAGATAAAGCTCTCTAGCTGACATTACCACCGGGTGATGGCATTTGTGTGGGAAGGTATTTCTCAGTACAGCAGTTACTACTGTGTTTCTACCTTTTTGGCCCCTTTTGAATAGGTCAGATCTGCTTCATGCTCCAGATGTAATTTTCTAGTGCAGAAAGCATTGTCATTTTGAGCAGGCAGAGCTGAGTTAACAGTAGACAAAGAGCACGAAACAGTTGGCTGCAGCCCACCAGCTTCGCACCAAAACATAACTTAAGTCCATTGAGGTATGCTGACACAAGGTAGTTTCTGAGTTCATGACACATTGCACGTTACGCTATTTTGGTGGTTATGCTATAGAGAGAAGGAATTATGTCTCTGTATGGGCTGAATCTATAACCCAAGGCTCCCCAGCAATATAATGAGAGGAGGGCTGCACCCAGGTCTCGGTGCAATTCACAGCCTAGTTGCTCTTTTGGAAGGGGGTGAGAATTGGGACTCAGAATTCAAATGTTCCTGAACTGAGGTAGGAGGCAGAGGAAAGTTCAAAATCCAAGGTGGATTTTGCTGGATGGGGTCAAATTTTAATGACTTGTTTGTAATACTGACGATAAGTTATGTTCCTGCAGCACATTGTCAATTAATGGGATAAGGTGGCAAGTCAGCGTAGGAGTGAGACTGTCTGGGGATATGGAGATAATTGAGTTTCCAGAGAAAACCTTCCATTAAGCTGAAGTTACAGCTATTATAATGTCTTAGAAAGTTGTTCTGAGAAAAAAAAAATCTCACACGAGAATTGTGGTGATCAACAAAACGTTGAACTGCCTTCAAGATACGCTCTTGTAGGAAACCTGCCCCCCTCCTCTCTGAAAAACAAAGCTTAATCATTTGTAAAGCGCACCTTTGTGAACCCTTTCTCAGCTAGATAAAGTCCAAGACACCACAGTTAACCTCTCTCCCACATCTTGTTTTCTAGCTAACAGGAAAACAAAAGCAAAGCAGAAATAATAGGTGTTCCCGACTCTACATGAGCATCCACTCTGTGCTCTTGTTATCATTTATTGCTTGCCCATCCTTATAGGCATGTCTGTGATGGGGCTTCGCTAGCTGTGTTTCACCAGGGGCCCGTTGTGGTCTGCCTGCTTGCTGCAGGGCATCGCTGGGGAGAGAGACCAGAAGACAGCTGCAAGCACAGCAGGACCTGCCCAGCAGCAGGCTGAAAGGCAATGCTGATGCGTAGAAGCACAGCATTGCTGAGGAAGCCTGTTCTTTGGAAGGAGATATACTTCAGGGTACTGCCTTGTTGGCACGGCCTTAGATGAGAACTGAAGTTGAGTTTCTAATGGGAAGCGAGTTTCCCTGACGCATTTTAATATCTCCAGGCTGCTGTAGCTATGCCAAGAGACTGGAAAGCAGCCAGCTGGCTAGAACAGCTGCTGGCGATGCAGGAGGTCTCAGACACTGCGGTACTGGTACACTGGTGGAGGGAAGCGAATGTATTTCTGGGTGAATAGATGGTCTTGGGACTCCATTGTTATTTCTCTGCCCCAGGCAAGCAGGCTTTGGGCAGACGTTGTCCATACTTACTCCAGCCTTTTAGCACTGTGTTGGAGAGACTGACTTTTAAGGCTCTATTCCCACAGCCTGGACATGCCTCCTCATCTTAAGGCCCTCAGGACCAAATGCTAGGCAAAACATTGAAGTCCTGCCTGGCCAGACAGCTGAAGGAAGCTATCAAGGGATGTACTCCCAGTTCAGGCTGTTCCCCGCCTTGAGATGCCCAGAGAGATTTTGTAAGGAGGAGGAGATATTTGCCAGCAAATGCTAGTGTAACCCTAATGTCCTGATTGGAGTAATCCATCAAGTTGTTTGTTTTCAGACCTCACTAGCTGCTGAAAAATCAGGAGGAGAGTCTTACAGCCAGAACAGCCAAGTGCTTCGTGCTCAGCTGAAGGTGGATGTGGCAATCACAGGTGAGTCCTGACCTTTGTTGTGGCAAAATAAGCTATTATCAGTGTCTCTTGGCTGAAATGAAAGAAAGTAGAAGGCATGATTTTTGCTTCATGCCTGGGGAAAAAGCGATCAGGCCCTGATTCAGCAGCAAGATGGTAAAGATGGTTTGTGTTCATTCTTCTGGGCACAGACACCTGGTCTCACTGGTTTAGGATTGTCCCTGCATCGCCTCCACTTGCAGTTTGCAATATCTGTGCTAGAGACCAGCACAGGCAGATGGTCCAGCAAGACCCTTGGAGGCACGCGGGCAGTGTTTCAATAGTTTCCTCCTTCAGCCGGTGATTAATGAGTTGTTCAGCAGAGGACGAGAACAGGGCTAACAATGTGCTTGTTTGTTTTCCTTTCTAGGTAAAGCATTTTTCCAGTAAGACGCGGGATGCTCTCAGGGAGCAGGCAGGCATTTGCACTGCTCTGCGGAGATGCTCTTCCCCTTGCCCAGAGTGCAGGGCCAGGGCAGCGGGGACAGGGGCAGGGAGAGCCCCAGCCTCAGGATGTGTCCGAGACCGACGACTTCTCCAGGACTTGGTGAGTCCTGAGACTCCCTGAAACGAGCTCTGAATATCAGCCTTCCCAAACCTTGCCTCAGGCACACTGCAGTACCAGCCACGTTATGCCCACTACCAGGGTTTTCAGTCCCTACATTAAGAAGGGCAAGTCCCTTTCTGCTCTGAATTTGGAGCATGGTCTGGACCTAAAGGGAGGTTGTCACACACGGCGTGGGGCTGCCACAGCGTGGGCCTGGGGACGGGCTGCCTGATGGGCAAATGGCCTCATCCTGTGTGCTGGGGCGATGCCGTGGTGTGCACGGGGGTTCTCCTCCTCCAGAGACGGCACCCCTGGGGCACACGCTGCCACCAATGGGCCCCACAAAGCACCCGTGGCTACAGAGAGGCAGCCCTGGCCGGGGAGTGCCATGGGGCCATGGGCTGAGGGACTAAAGCTGCAGGGCTGAGGGACTAGGGCCACTGTGGGGCTGAGGGGGTGGGCTGAGGTGCCTGGCTCCCTGCAGGTCCCTGGGGCTGAGGTGCCTGGCTTGCCGCTCCCTGTTTGCTGTTAGCGTAGGGCCTGGGGAGCAGAACTGGCTGGAATGGGAGGACAGATATATACGCATTATTTAAAAACAAAACAAAAAAAAACCAACGACTTTAAGGCTGATTTTAAACTCTCCTTGTAGCCCCACTTTGACTAAGGGTGGCCCATCTGCCCTCTTGCCTTGACAGGGAGCTCGGGTCCCAGCCCTGCAGCATCTGTTTCTCCCGGCACTCTCGCTGCCGGCCTGGGAAGGGCGGGAGGTGCTTCCCTCTGGCTGCATCTGTTGGGGAGCATTACAGACAACCCTGCGCAGGCTGGAGAGGCGCAGCGTGCAGCCCGTGTTCTGGCAGAAATGGGATGCATACAGACCGAAACTGAGTCGGTGGAATCTCTCCAAAGCATGGAATCTGTGTCTGTGCAAACCAATGCTCGGGGAAGGAGAGGGGTTGAAATCACCTCTGTGCTCACGAGCATCTTGCCCAGGCGGTCACTAGGGACATGGGATGAAGCTGGGGGGAAAAGGGCTGACGGGCAGTTGTGGGTGGGCAGGCTAAGGTGACAGAGGACAGTTATTGCTGCGGGGACAGTTGTAGGAGGCTGGGGAGAGGACACAGTCTGTAGGAAACCTCCTTGCTGTTCCCAAACAGGTTGTTTCATCAGGTACCCTGCTGATGGCTGGTGCTGCCTGTGCCTCCGCGTGCCCAGCGCCCCACAGACCTCCACCGTAGGGGCCTGCCCCCCTGCACCTCTGCGCGCCCAGTCCCCCGCCCTGCTTGTGCTCCTCCTGCCCTGCTCTCCCTGAGATGTCACCCCCTTCGTCCTGCCAGGACAAACCAAACTCTTCCTTTTTGGTAAACTGCTCTAAAGTCCAAGGCAAGCGGCAGCTGCCTCATTCCGCCTTGAGTACTAAAGGTTCCTCCATGGTGACAGCAGGTCTCGTTTACCTTCCTGTTACCTCCCCTCCTCCAGCCTACGTTATTAGCCAACTCGCAACCGCTGAATAATGACACTCCGAAGGTTGCTGAGATTAGGACCGCTGGCAATACTAACCACCCCTTCTGAGTCAGGTCTGCGTGGGCTGCTCGTCTTCCCCTCCGGGGCCTCGCTGTCCACCCTGGTCCTTCTCGCCAGGGGTCCAGGCAGCTGGGCAGCCTGGTTACCTATACGCCCTTCCTGTAAAACCCGTATCCTCTCCTCTTGTCCCCCCTTGCACACAGCACAGGGGCTTCAAGATCAAGCTGTTCTTGGTGTGAGGGAAAGATGAAGGTTCAGTGTCCCTGTGCTGGCACTAGCAGAGAAGTTGTGACTCTCCGCAGTGACTTCTCTGTGCCGAGCGTAGCAGGGGTCAGGTCACGGATAGGAGCTGGCTGTGGTCTCGGGGAAGGAGAGCGCGGTGAGTTTCCGCATGAGAGAGAAAGAGGGGAAAGGGCAAGGAGAGAGGAGCCAGCAGGAGTGAGGTTCACTTACCGTATCGACATCTGTACTGACAAACGCCATTTTTTCCCCCAAGCAGTTCCAAGAAGGAGTCGAAGTAGCTGTTAACTGTTTCGAAGCTGTCCCGGAGGGCCTCGATGCCCCATTCTGAATAGGATGAGACTGCTTGGGGAGCTTGGTGGACGGTGTCCTCCTGTGTTGTTTTCTCGGTGCATTGCCCTAAGCCCAGGGTCAGGCACAGAACCGCTGCCTCGAAAAGCAGCCGCATGCTGCAGTCCAGATCCAGGCCCCGGAGCCCTTGTCCAGGCAGATGTGCAGGCAGGGAGGAGTGGGAGCGAGCTGTTGTGCGTAGGACGCAGGTAAGCACCCCTCTCCCCTGGACTTTAAACGCTGCCGAGGGAGCCGGCATGAGGTCACCACAATCAGAGTGCAAAGTGCACCATGGAGATTTGGACCAAGTTCGTCTCGCAGAGAAACGCCGGGGTTTGAGTTTGCACAATCCCGCTGGAACAGGCTCAGCCCCTGCGGCACCAGGGCTTCAGCTTCCCCAAAAGGGACCGCTCCCTGGGGTGCTGAGCGGGGTCTGTCTGCCCAGATTGTGCCGCACACGTGGGCTGCCCCCCTCTCTCCCCAACCTGTTGGGAGATGAAGAGTATCTCTTTGTCCAAAATTTCTGCTGCTCTGGCAATAGGAGTAATAGATCAGCAGCAGACTGAGGAGCACCCCTCGCCTTTTTCCTAGGCCTCCTGGGCACGTACTGGGGTGGGACGAAACACCCACCCAGCCTAGCTGCTGTGGGGGATTGCTCCTGGCAAAACCTGTGGGACCGCAGGGCTGACACGCTTGTCGTGTGAAGGGGCTTTCCGTGCCTGCACGTCCAGAACAGGCTGCCTTGCAGGAGCACGCCCAGGACAGAAAAGGGTGGCAGAGAGCCCATGTCCTGCTCTGCTATGGCTAGAGGAGCACCCTCTGCACCTCGTAGGGGTTGATCCAGCAGCTAGGAGTAGTTCAAGCGTAGAACCGCTGCATTCGGGGCAATACCTTGGTACGTCCCCTCCCGTTATAGGATCAATGACGTAGATGAGTATTTGCCTTTGATGGGACTCCTGAAGGCTGATGTTAGATGGCTGCTTGTTACAGCTTTTGCGTAACGCCAGCGTTGCCGAATTAAGCATGTAGCATGGCTGGCCCAGAGCGAGGAAGAGCTGGCACTGAAACCCAAGTCAGGTAACGGGCTTGTGGGGGAGCTGCAGGTCCTGGCTCTGGGGCGGGACTGGCCTGCCAGGACCGGGGGGCCTGCACAGCTGGTGGAGGTTTCAAAGAAGTTACTCATTAAAAGAAAACAACCAAATGAACACCAACAGCAAAAGACAACTCAAATGACTGATAAAGAGTAGGGAAGGGAAACAGCACGGGAAGGCTCTCGAAAAGCTTTTTGGATGTGTCCCAGCACAGCACTGCCTCTCAGAAACAGCCGCTCTGCAGCTGATGGGCTGATCTCTGTGGATTCCAACTTCAGCAGTCATTTCTGTCTGAGTGGCCAGGCTGTCGAGTGGAGAGTCTCCAGAGGGCAAGGGGAAGCTGGGCAGTGGGTCCTTCAAAGATACGGCAAACATAAGTGCAAATTCTGACATCGTATTGTTTTGCAGGAGAGACAGCCCCACTGCATTGTTACTTCTGAAGCACCAGAGGCCTGCGGGACCTGTCTGCCTGTGTCTTTCTGCATACGGCCATGCGTTATGTGCTCCAGACGTGGGACAAGGAGGAGGGACTGCAGCCAAGTCTTGGTTTCTCAGACAGGTAAGTCAAAGAAGAAGTGGGGAAGAGGCGCAAACAAGCTGGTAAGTCCCTTTCCTGTGAAAAGCTGTGGAGCTGGAGCCAGCTGCTGCCTTCTTGTGGCATCTGTTCTGGTGCCCGCCGCTGACTGCATTCATGCTCAGTGCCCCTCAGAAGGGGGTGTGAGGGTTCCTCAAGTCAGCAGCCAGAGGTGATTCGGTTGTACAGCCACAGCCGATACCTGCGTGGTGCCTCCCTCAACGCTGTTACATAGCCGGAGCTGCACACCGCTGTCCCAGCCCGTGGGAGGAAGCTTGGCTGCGTTAGTGGATGAGGGGACATAAAAAGTGTGCAGGAGGTCCCAAGGCAACCTCAAACCAGTTTTGTCTTTTGGGAGATGAACCCAGGGAGAGAGGCAGAGAGCACTGGGAAGGGAGGTTGGCAGTGTCCAAGCTGCATACAAGGAGGGGGAGCACTGTAATGCCTGGTGAGAAATTAGGGTGATGTTTTGGGTTGAGCTAGAGGTGCCTGGTTGCTCCTAGATGGTCTGTTCCCCCAGGCCTGGGAACCAGCAAGTCCCTGCCTCTAGTCAGCCTTTCTTGAACAGGGTGTCGTCACTGGCACAAAGCAGTGGGGACGCTCGTGAAGTGAGGACTCCCCTGCAGGAGCATTTTGCAGGGCAGGACTGGAGCGCTCGGGCCTGTCCTGCTGTTCGGACCATGCTGGGGACTGGTTTGTCAGTCATGGGTGGAAATGGGCTGCTGTCCCTGGAATTCGTTGTCAAGGAGCTCCAGTGAAGGGAAAACCAGGTTCAACAGTCCCATGCTGTGTCTTGCACTGAATGGAGCCGTTCGTGGCTCTGTTGGCTGAATCACTGCCCTGCGTGACACGCCGGTTTGCAGTCCTAGTGCTCCCCGCCCTTAGAAACAGCCTGGCAGAAGTTAATGTAAAAAAGAGCAAAATAGCTATTCAGAAACAGCTTGGAAACGTTGTGTAGAGCCCCTGGGTGGCTGTGCTTGGTGCCGTGCTTTTATGCGGAGCCTTTTAAGGGTTGCTCTGGAGGCAGTTCCAGGACACGGCTTTCTTCATCATCCCTTAGTCCCTGGTGGCTGATCCATGTGCTGCTGAACGCGAACAGAGAGGGAAAAAATGCCGGCAGGACTGCAGAGGATGCAAAACACAGTGACTGTTGCATGAGCTGTCCATGCCGCGCCACGCAGGACATGCAGCCTGGACGGGGGTGGCTCTGGTCAGGGCGTGGAGCCCGGGCTGTTTGCAAAATCAAGTGGAATTAGTTAGGAAAGCTGAACAGGGCTGGGGGGAGCAGCTGGCAAAGTGCAGAGCCTGGGAAAAGAGGAGTCGGAAACTTTCCTGCTAGGTCGTCACTTGTTGTCCCGAAGCAAAAGTTTGTGAATAAAAAAGCAGTCTAGCTGCTTTCCCAAAACGTGGCAGCCCCTTTGCCCTGCCCCGGGGATGAGCCGCTCTCCTTCCTTCCTCCTCCTTCCTTCTACCCCTCCCCACACCGGTCTCCCGAGACATTTTCAGTCCAGCTGCAAATACCTTGGTTGCACCCAAACTTCAAGATCTGAAGACCAGGAAAAAAGTAGGGTTGAGTAAAACAAACAAACGCTACACAACACCTCCCCACACACACAGTTATCTCAGGGAGTTGCTGCTCAGGCTCAACAGCTGCAGAAGTGAGGACTTCCTGAAATGGATGTGCACAGCAGGTACCTACAGGTTGTCTGACCTGGCTTGCACTGTGGTTGCAAATACCCCCTCCCTACGCCAATTTTTCTCTCTCTCCAGATTTGAGAGATACAGATGCTGTTTGCCACGATGGTGAACTCTGACAACTGGTTTCTGAACCTTATCTTGACCTCAGGATAAGCAGCTCCTGACTCCATGCATTCATTTCTGACTCTGTAATGCTCAAATATAGAGCAGCCCTGGGGCTGTGATGAGTCATTCGCTCCTAATGACACTATCAGACTGTTGGCAGCGTGCTCCTGTCAAACGGGAGGTAGAACTGACTACCCGGGGCAGACACCCGTCCCGCAGCAGTGCAGCTGGACCTGTGTGCCCATGACCCCCCACGCTAATGGTAGTGAACCCCATCCCGGATGGAGCTGGAAAAAACTCTTGGCTTCGCGTTATCAGCCACGCCAAAGCAAACGCTGACCCTTGCATCCTGGACTCGGCTCCTGGGAGGGAAGCGCAGCGGCCGGTCCAGCTCCTTTTCTGCATTTCTTTTTCAGAGCACTCTGTCATAGGCAGAGACGCGTGGTCACGCGCTTTGCCAGGATCCTCCTTTGTATTCTGCTGCGGACAGGGGGGAGGACAGAGGATTGAGGGACTGAGCTCTTTTTCTATCAGTTTTGGCCAGCTCAATGAATTGCTGGTTGATGTTTAAGCACGGCCTAAGCTGGGGGAATAGGCAGCTTGTGGTTAAGGTTAGTGGGTAATCTGTGGTTGGTTCAAAGCCTGGTTTGGGACCCAGATGAGTCACTCATTATCGGAACAAGAAATGTAGCTTGATGATGAAATTGCCCCAGTGCCTCACAGAGTCAGGTCAGAGTCCGGCAGCTGGAGGAGGAGGATGGGTGGGTGGTTAAAGACGCTCTCCCTCAGGGGGGCTGCGCTCAAGTTCACGGTCTGGTCCAGTCTCTCCAGGAGTCCCTGGACGGATCGCTTCAGCCTTGTGCTGCCTTCCCCCAGCTGTAGGTGCTGGTACTGTCAAGACGCTTTCCTTCTCTTCGCCTCGTCCTGCCCTGCGGCGATTTGCAGGCCTTGTCCCTGTCCCTGTCCCTACCCTGCCTTGTGTAGCTGCAGCTGCTGCAGTTCTGACCCAGGCGGGGTTCCTCCCATGGTCACGATCCCCATGGTCTTGCTCTAGGAGCAGCTGTGCTGGAAGAGCCTCGGATGCTCAGACAGGATGGTGGGAAGCCACAGTGCGTAAGCACTGGTCAGGAGTAGCACGGGGCTGAACCACAATCCTTCCCTTCCTCCCTGGGAGGGGGCAAAGACCACCTTGGCCTGCCCCGAATCCTGGGCAGGTGCCTCAGGCCACATGCAGAAGGACGGGCAGCCCCTCTCTTGTCTCAGAAAGGAAGGCTGTGCGCTGCATCTCGCCCCATGAGGCCCCTGCGCTAAAGCCCCTGCGCCGCTGGCTTGGCGATAGCAGCTTGGTGGCCAGGCTGACGGCACGAGCCTCGCACCCACTCGCAAAGGGGCAGCGCCGCTTCAGCTGTTAGCAGGCAAGGAAACAGTGACCCCAGGCCAAGTGGCTGGCAGGCAGCCCACAAACACCCCAAACAGCTCGGAGGGTTGGAGTGAGCCTTGTCATCTGACAGGACAGAGCCATCCGCCTGCTCCCGTTCTCCTGGCGTTGGCCCACCGTGCTGAGAGGGGCACGGCAGCGGTTTAGCAGCATGCACGGAGTAGCTGGGGATGGAATCAATTCATGTTTCCAAAATAAAAAAAACGCTGGTATGCTTTAGACTTATTTCCTATCCCGTGGCTGCCAAATGTGTAAGCACATCAGCTGTGTCCGTGGGCTGCATGGGGAAGGTTGGGCAGTTCCCTAAGGGCCAGCCAAGTGCTCCAGCAGCAGCGCAAGGCTCCACGCCACAGGTGAGAGGATCAAGGCTTCTAACCAGCCCTGCCTATGCTTTTTTTGCAGGTTCCTGATGACCACAAATTAAGTACGAGCTCCGCTGTTCTGAAAGAGTGAAGCACAGGAACAGCTGTAGTGTATAAACTGCACAAGTCTTGATTATGGAAAAAGACATCAACCTGACCTTCTCCATGTAAGTAAGTGCTCTGTCCCCCTGTCGTGCTGTTGGTGTCTATGTTGCAGGATAGTCTGTCTCATTTCCCTAGAACTATTCTAGGGTGTCTGTGTGCAGGATAGTCTCCCCTTCCCTAGAACTATTCAGAGTAACCGGTTGGTTTACCTCTTCAGGAAATGGAAGTATTTGTCATCTCTGGAAAAGGGTCTCTTAGCAGCTGACCCTTTGCTGTGCCCGTTTTGAGTTTTGAGCCAGGAGTCCGTGCAGTTCCCACATCGCTATTAAATCCCACACCAGCTACTGCCATAAATCAGTGCGCTGGGGAGACAAAGGGGCTGAGCCACGCTCCTCCCCAAGAGCAGTTCCGCTCCGTTTTGTAAATTTTTGCGCACAACATGCTTTCAGCGCAGCATTATCTGCTTTCCCTTTTACTTTACGTTAGTGCTGTGTGTTTCCAACTGAGACACAAAGTTTGGGTCCGAGAACGTGTTTAATAGTAATCTGTAGTACGAGCATCTTCTGCATCGGCCTGCCTAGATTATGAAGGGAAATAAACGAGCTCAGTTTCCAGGAAACACATATGGTGATAAAAATCTGTGTGATCAGATTTACAACAGCCATATACGAGGAGAGTTTGATGTGGAGGATTTTTCACTGCTAATGGCAGTGGCTTTTATTTTAAGCCCATTTTTTTTTTTTTACATTAAAGATTTTATTACAAAAAATTTAACAGTAAGGCAGTTTCTCAATTGTCAGTCGCTGTGAGCTGAACAGTTTTCAATCATCTTTAATACAAAAATAGATTCACACAGGAGCCACGCTCTTGATCCAAAAGCCCTTTGAGACCTGAAGGGGTAAGGCAGGAAGCAGCAGCACCACCTGTGTAATCCCTTACACATTTTGTGTTAGGCGCATGAACACTACTGCAGGGGAGAAAGAGGAAATACGGATTGTCTGCAGTTTAAAAAAATAAGCTTACCCTTTCTCTTCTAATGATCTGGAACGTTTCGGTCTGATGTGCCTCAGCAGACTTGAGTTTCAGTTTTGAGGGATTTTTTTTTTTTTTTTTTTAAACCAAGTGAAATTTTCCACTGTCCGAAGACAAACTGTTTTCTTCCCTGAAGAACTGCAAGCCATTGAGTAGTTCACTGCTTTAAGAAGCCATGCACTAAAACGTTTTTACTTCTCAAGCAATGCCTCTTAGAGACTGTTCTTAAAATGCTGTTTAACACTGGAAGTACTCAAGGGTAGTTGAGGGGAGGGAGGTAACCGTTTAGCAAACTTCCCCAGACATGCCACAACTTCTCTCAAGCTTGTCGTTCATCTTTTGGTGTTGGTTTAACAGAGATGGGGGAAAAAAACCCCCATTGCTTAATGATATAACAAAACTGTGATTTCTCACTGCTTCAACCCTTCCTTTCTTCATTCAACATGTAAGAGACCATAGTGTTTTCTTCCACTACAGCAATACCTAAAGCAGTCACTGACACTTTTTATTCAGTATTTCTTTTACCTTATGTGAATTCTACAATTTTTAGCTGTTTATTATTTTAATGCATCAAGTAACTCCTCTGCTCACTTTAGAAAAAAACAGCTTTTCTGTCATAGCAAAACTAGATGCTGTTTTCTGAACGTGTTCATGGTGGCAAGACATATTGATTTCTTTTTGTACTTGTTGACTATGCAGGATTGGCTTTCCTAAAAGCATTTACAGATGCCTCAGAGGTACTGAGAGAAAATTAATGCCCCAAAGTAAGACTCCTAACACCATGTTGTTCATTGCATTCTTGCAGGAAAGTGGCAGGACTTACGTGCAGCCATGGTTACCTTTTTTTGGAGCTTAAGAAAGTAAAAAAGCTGGGAAAGGGAAAACCATGGATAGGAATGGAGATGAATGTCTGACACTAGGTAAAAAGGGAGAAAACTCAGGTAAGTAGAAATGTTATGTGTGTTTTTTTTAAATATGACAATTTAGCGATCAAAAATATGCTCAGATAACCCATTTCTTTGGTGAATCTATTTATATCAGCTACTGCTCTAGTGTACCAGCTATTTTGAATGAACGAGCAGTACAGACATGAGGTGGAACCGTTTCTGATTTTTCTTTTTATTTGTCTTCTTAAGTGCTGGATGGAGTTTGTTCCACATCTGCCAAAAGCACAGGCAAAATGCAAGAAGGTGCAGGGCTAAGGATGAACAGTTGTGTAGGTCCTGTTGCTAACAGGCTCAGTAGGAATTTAACAATGCATTTTCCAGCAAAGATTTTAAAGTGTCTTCTGAAAGTGTGCAGTTTCTCAAACTATAGTACCTTAAACTGCATTCTCAGTATTCCAGAGGTATTTCTAACGTGTTAACAGTTGGTTTCATCTACGTTTTGGCTCAATTTTCAAGATTTTGTTGAGGCAGAAAATCTGATTAACTAAAATTGGTATTTTTTCCTCGGTAAAGACTTCAGGCTTGACCCCTAAATCAGTAAAACCATCATCATCCAGAAAATCAGACTGCTTAGGTAGAGTCTGGTGCAGCTCACTTTGATTCTTGTCCTCATGCTAGCGGAGTATTTAGACATTTTGCTAAAAACCCTGCTGTTGAAGAGAAACGGCTTAGGAAAGCGAACCTCCCTGCTGCCTCTCCCCACCCTGCGTGGCTCTTCCCGTGCTGGGGGGCAGCGGGGACGGCAGTTATTCCTCCTGCGGGAATCTGAGGAGCAGAACAGAAGTCCAACAGCTACAGCAGCCACAGTCTCATCTCCTTCAGAGGTTTCAACTTCATCTCAGTGTAAGGATGACTCGTCACAAACTAAGGTCCCTGAACGTCACTGTGAGTGAGCTCTTGCAGTACGGGCACCGCTGACTTTGGGGACACTTTTTCTGTGTGGGTGGCATGAATCAGAACGGCTCCAGCCCTGGCTCGTGGGAAGAGCAACAGTGAAGTGAGCAGCACCAGAGCCTCTGGAGGAGGCCCCTTCCCAGTGCCTCCTCGCTCAGGAGTGCCAGCGACAGCTAAGGATGGGGGGGCGGCACGAGGTGCCTTGCTGCAGCGGAGGCAGCAAGGTGAGCAACGCCAAACCCTCCGGAGCAGGCACCTTCTCAGTCGCCCCGTGACTAAAGGCATGTCACTGCTGCGGCCTGCGTCCAGCATCCGCAGCAGAAAAAACATTTGCAAAATAAAAAGCATCTAGAAAAGATTTAGGATTATAAATAGGCCGTCTATTTATCACAAGACCTTGAGGACGAGGGTGGAGAGCGTTCTGTGAGGACTATGTATTACCTCATCACCTGAAGTCTCATAACCAATTTGAAATTCCAGTGTCCTAAGGCACAATTATTTTGATTCATGAAGATGGTAACATTCCCATCCCCACTGCCCAAGGAACAGATGTAAGAGTTGACTACTAAGACAGAAGAAAAGCAGCATTTGTTGATGTGGACAAACATTAAAGAAAAAAAACGGAGGGAAGACGGGCTGTAATTGTTGTCAGGCTGCTCTGATGCAGGCATGTGTTTGAGACAACACTGCTGAAGCATCTCTTCTACGCGTATGTGACTGCTGGCTCACGTTTTGAAGGTTAAGGGCCAAATTCCCCACAGAGGCTGAGAAGGAAGGACAGTTTAAAAATTGGGGCTTTTGTGGAAGTGGAACAACAGGCTGAAACATGATAATAACCTGTTCCCCAGAGAAACACAAAGCATGCCCGCAGTTCCCAACAGTAGTGGTCAGGCACTCTAGAAAAGCAAGGAGTCGAAGGTCTGGAAATTGAGGAATACGAACTGGTTTAATTCAGCCTTCCTTAGAAGGGAGCCCTCCCACCAAATCATCCCGCCCTTAGCAGGCTGACGGTTGCGAGGAGGACTCCACGCGAACAATCGCTGGCTTTCCATGCTGATCGGAGGGGCGATGGTGAAGGGAACACCACACACAACACCACTGTTAGTCGTGGCCCTGATCTGTATTTTGTCCTTTTTTTTTTTTTCTGTAATACTCATAGACCTTAATATATTCTGTTCATAAAACCTTAAGGGGATATTTTAAGGGAACTAAACGCACGTTTGTTTTGTCCACAGATGAAACACCGGTGTAGTTGAGGACTGAACCTGTAGTGGAGTGTTAGTCAATTGTAAACTGTAGGAGATGTGTGCATTTTACACAAACTGAATACAGAGGAGACAAAGGACGAGCCTGCATCATTCCAACTCCGATAAAGTGCACGGCCTTCGGAATTCCTGTCCCCGCTCGTGGAGCCATTTATTGGATACTGCAAAGACATAAAGGTATTTGATCACTGCACCTGGTTAGCTCGTGTTTCTATTTAAGCTCAATATATGCTATTAGCCAGCTTTCAGTTAAGCACAGGATTATCTTAATTTTCTGAAGTATTACACACACACAAATGTGAAGTTGGTCTAATAAATCCAAGAGGGAAAAAACCTTCCAGTAGCTGTAGAACTACAGAAGGCTGTTAAAGTAAATATAGAATTACATGTAGTTTATAGAAATAATAAAATCTGCTACTATAATATATATAACATAATATATATAGTGAGAGATATGAAGTGGATATAGCTATAAAATAGATTTCTTTATAAAGGACCTAATTTCTGGCTGCTTTTTATTCCACCAGAGGAAAATGAAAGCCATGACAACCCACCAACAAAGCCCCAGGCCACAGGCAGCGAGAACAACGCGAGGGGTACTTACCCCATTTGTTTCCAACTAGTACCGGGCAGGCCGCGTGCCGCGTGCTGTAATCTCCTTCTCCGCTTGGAAAGAGATTGTACCAGAATACAGCTGTTCCCTGGAAATTGCAGTGGAAACCCTCAGCGCTTTGCTCTGTGTGATACGCATCTTCTCACACCGACTTACTTGACGATAAGGCAAAGGTATGTGTATTTGTATTTCAGACGTTCCTTTTAAATCGAAGGCTCTTTTCCACATTCTAACATTTGCTTTCCTAAGGAATGAGTCTCCTTTGACTCATTCTGTGTCTATGTATACTTGGCTGTTAATTTTTTTTAAAACCTAAGCCAGTTTCATTCAACTCTGACCAGTTTGAGAAAGCAAGATAATTGACTAAAAACGAGCAGCAAGCCAGCAGAGACAGACCTTGTTCGCGACCGTTCTGAGGGAAAAAACGTAACAGGAACACACAATTTCAGGGAGAATTCCCTACAGACGCCTCGAGACTAACGCTACTTACAGATTTGAGTATTTTAAAAATGTGTTTTGAAGTATTGTAATGTTTTGCAAAGTCTATGCATTAGAGGCAGTTAAGTCCAAAACGTAACTATGCGTTAACACGCAGAACATCAGAGGCCCTTGGAACCACCAGGACTACTCCAGTCGCTTCACTTAATTGTAAGTACCTCTGTGCTCCCGTGAACAGTGCTCTAACCTGCTTCATATAAACTCATTTTAAAGCTTCTTTTTAAACGTTTATATGTCTGTTACATTTTTGAGTAGGTGGAGAGAGGAGTGGTCTCACTGGATAAAAAACCCTGCTTACCTTCTTAGGCCAAACACTAGCTCCTACTTCAGGAAAGACAGTAGCTCCCCCTGCTGACACATCGCTCATCTGAAAAGGTGGGAAGAGGCACAGGTAAGTTGCAAGCCGATACATTCCCGAGTGTCACGTTTTAATAAAATAAAAACAGCTTATTGAACAACTTAATTTCTGCCTCCCAATTAAAGAGCAAAGGCTGCGTGATTAACAGGCTGAAACCCACCCACTTTGTTCGAAGGGCAACAGCCAGCCTCGTCCCTGAATGTTACACGCTCGAATGTTTTGGCAGTGAGCATGCTATAAATACCGATGCAGATAGATATAAAAATGAATAGACAGTCAAACAATTTAAGCTGATGCTCAACTTTGAGGGAAAAACCCTCCTTAAGAAGACACGGAAGAACCATTACTTATGGGTCAGAAGAGACCCCGTACGTATTACAGCTAAGTTAGTGGCTGCCTTCATTCGCAAGTCACTTCAGTAAAAAAAGTACTGAAATTATTCAATGGTATAGAATATGCAGTGATATTTTTGGCTCTAGCACATGGCAGAAATATAACACTTACATAAAACAACCAAGTGGCAATTCTGTTGCCTGTTCCCAATTCCTTAAAAGCATCTGGCTCATCTTTCTGTGAATAAAAGCAAGCAGATTTCATAAGCGTTTCATTTTGATTATTGAGAGGAGCCAACGACATAGAGCTGCCGAGCCAGCAGCAAACAAACTCATGCAGAAAAATTAATTCAATCCCTCTATTTGGAAGGAGGGGAGAATGCAACATGAGTGTACCTATGAATTTAAATCAAGCAGGCGTTTTAACATTCTGTAGGACAGGAAGGGCATAAGCACGAATTGCTAAACTGTGCTGGCTGAAGATAAGTATATAAATTCTCTTCACAGCCACAAACTTAATTATTTGATTACACTCACTTAACCCCTCTTGTCCTCGGCCAAGACGAGCAACAGCGAGGGCAGCTCTTCAGTCCCAGGTTCACCCAGAATCAGGCTGCAGCAGAGCTCTGCCACAGGGGAGGCTCCGAGCACTCCCCGAGGGCGGCTGCCGGCCCTGCTCCCTTGGGCCGGTGCTGCCTTGGTGGCCCTCACCCCCTTTCGGACCTCGCGCTGGAGCCGCAGGTGCCTTCCGCATGCTGCGCTCCTCCCTGGCACACAGGCATTTTAGAGTGCCATTACAAATCCGACGAGCGATTCGTTAAGCAGTGCGCGGTCCCAGCCGCAGGGCATCTGTGGCAGCCGTTCCTGAAGCT
>NW_009198578.1:18125-31682 GCF_000690835.1 Fulmarus glacialis | reverse complement strand
AGGAGTAAGGCACGTCCCTGCCTAAACGCACGCGAATGCGACGCCACCGGCGCAGCGCTGCGTTCAAAGGGGGGAGGCCTCCTCCATGCCACGCTCCAGCACTTTACCGTTGCTCTTTCATTACAGCTGGGAGGGAGGGAGGAAGCCGAGCGCGCCTCAGCCGAGCGGGCGCTTGTGACAGGCTTAACAAACTCACCGAGAGATCCGCTTGGGTAGCTAAGAGGTTTTTATCACTTGACTCACAATAAGAAAAACCCATTTTGAGGGGTTACGAGACTGATTTTTGTCATACCTCACAGCCCACCCTCTGTGACCACTATTTGTGTGTGCCAGAATTTCGGCAATCATTACTGCAGAAATGAACCCATGCATTTCCAAACAAAAACTTGGATCATTTGCGATGCTTTTGAGCATGTGCTTACAGAGCAGAGCTTCTGATTAATAGTTGGTGGCTTGGATTCATAGCGTAAGGTTAATCGGAAGGTGTTAAATCACACATAAGTACGCCCAATAAATAACCAACTGAATTCAGTGGCATTATTTCCAGCAGTCTGCAATTTCAGCTGGAATAGAAATAGGTTGAGAATTTAAATCAAATTAAAAAACAAGGGTGGTGAGATGAGAAGACCACAGTAGGCTTTTTCCAGTTTCAGGACTGCGCTAGCAATCAGCCTGTCAACTACAGTAACAGAGCACGTTTGTATTTTCAAAATTTCTTCAACAGCATGCAAGATGCCTGCGTCTCAGCTCTGGGGAAAGAAGTTCTCTCTCCACATCGCAGGCCTACCCGATAAGCTGCAATGCAAGTTTTCCTACGCTGCCGACAAAGCCTTTCCTCATCGAAGAGGGCATGAAGCTCTCACCCATGCAGCCACGTTTGCCCTATTCGGCAATGCTCTCGCTGCAGCCACAGCTACGGTAGCTTCAGTGCACGGATGCGGGTTAGCTGATGTCACTGTCATCTGCCGCACGTGTCAGGAGCGCAGGACAGACATACACCGAGTTCTTGTACAGTTTAGCTCTGTATCCTTCAGTGACTTTAAATGAAATGGCCAGTACCCTGGCCAGCTGGAGTATTTCTAAACGTTTCTCCAGCTTTAGATTAAAGCTAACGCCCTTTGCTCTGTGTTAAGGGCTATCGGTCGTCTCCTTAGGAGGATTCTTTTTTAATCATATTTTTGAAGAAAAGCCTCGTTGCTCTGTAATGCCTAAAATGTGTATCAGTTCAGCTGGTGGTTTAGAGGGCTTTCTCCACTAGCACGGATTAGAAAAGTTGAAGAGCTACAAAATGTAATACTACACATCAAAGAATAAAAATTGTGCCACGGCCCAGGCTTCACCAGGTGACTATCTCTCCTTCATCTCTTTACTTGCCCGTGCAAAGTCAAAGTGGGGTTCATACTGTCCTCCCACTCCATAATTTGCCACCTGAAAAAGAGAAAGACAGTGCTTGTGAAGAAGAAAGAGGTGGAGACAGAGAACAGGACTTACCCTTCCAAAATCAAAGTGAGGCTCATACTGGCCTCCTACTCCGTAGTTGGCTACCTACAGTGAAAGGAGAAGCACAAAATCTAGTAAAGCAGTATTTTATCCAGACAAGAAAGGGCAAGAATTTGACTGTCATCTACCACCTTCTGACAGGTGAAGTTTAAAAATCAAGCCACAGGAAATTGCAAGTCTCTGTCAGCTAAACCGAATTGTACGCAGCAAAGTCCCCGTGGGTTTATTCACCCGTAGCTCTGACTTCGCCCCGACTCCTCATCAGTGTAGGGCCAGAACCTGACTCTGAGCTTCAGGGTGTCAGCCCTTCAGTCTGCCTTTGCAGTTCTCGGCTGGACACCAGCTCCCAGCAAAGCCGCAGCTGAACCTTCCCTTCCCCAGGGTCAGCTTTCCGTGAGAGCTCTTCCGTCCGCCCCCAGCCGAATGGTGAAGACGTCCTCCCATTTCTGAGCGCCTGCTGCTGTCCGATCGAATGACTCTCAGGCGGTAGAACCTGACCATGAAACTTTTGGAACTCCTGAAGACCTGGACAGCCCCAGGCTCCAAGGAGCCCCAAGATGTTTGGCTACAAGAGCAGCAGCACATCCCAGACTGGCACCGCAAGATGCAGCGTACGCCAGGTAAGGAATCTGGTACTTCCCCAGGGTAGAAAAGTATTTTTCTTCTCTAGAAACTTTACAGGCTATATTCTCTTCAAAATAGGTCATGGCGCTTTTACATCATTCAAGTCCAAATCACTTTTTGATCTCTTATGTCAATAAAGAGGATCCACCGTCCTTTCTGCCAATTGATATTTTTTTTTTTTTGTGTCTCTTCCATGTATTCATAACCTCAATTTTCAACCAGATGCCTAGGCAGTTTACCAGCGGGAGTCCTGCTGGAGTAGCACAGTGGCACAACAGCTTTCAGGAACCACTTTTTAGGTGCCCTGCTTTCTAGGTATTAACGCTTTCTCAGAATCGGTGAAGCGGCTGTTCATTTAAAAGCCTCAAGCAAATGAATAAAAGTACTTCAAAAATAAAACTGACTCAAGTTACAGGCACGGTCACAGTCTTTCCCCCATTACAGAGACACCAGACACACTATTGGCCTTCTAGGACCAAGGATGGGATGGCAAATCTGAACAACCATTCTCTCTCTCCCCCCTTTCCTAAAGTATCAGTCAAGCTAAACTTTTTTCACTCTCACCACAGCAGCAAAGTTTGACCCTGCAGCAATGAAACTCGGTTTTATTAGTAAAAAAATAAAAAGCAATTACACATCCACTTCCACAAAGATCAGGAGTTTCAGTTCTTACTGTTTCCCTCCAGCAACAGAAAGCCATTTCACACTAAAGTAAGCGCTATGCTGCAAAGACAACTTTGTTTCGTCCTCCCCGTGTAAAAAAAAAAAAAACCACTCGTTCTTCCCGTGGCCTGGAATCAAACCAGCCATCAAATTAGCTGCCCGTGGGTTGAATGAGCTTTTGTGGCTACCTCACCGACACGGCCTGAGCGAGCACGGTGCTGCACACAAAGCCAGCCAACAGGAAATGCCCATTGACGGTCACCATCATGCTCGGCCTAACAGTTTACCTGTAGTTCCTCTGCTGTGGAGACATCAAGTCCTGTTAGGTCCTGTATCCTTGTGTTAATGCGAGATACCACAGGGCTTTCATATCCAGACAACCAAGCACTAAGGGGGGGAGGAGTGGGGGGAGAAAAAAAAAAAAATTAATAAAATATGATAGTACTAGGCAGTAGGCTAGCAGTACAAATGCAACATTTGGCTTTACTTCGAATTTGAGATCCCCCCCCCCCGTACTTTTCAAGAATTATTTCCAGGGCATTATGAAGGCCTGCATTTAATAAACGTGTTTTCTAGAAAGAACACTTACAGCACTGGTTTAAGGAAGTTCTAAAACTAAGGGCCTTAATTCCCATGCTGGACTACCAAGAAGAAAATGTTCCAAACAGTGAAATCTGCTTCAACCTGTTTTTTCTAAAACAGGCACAAAACACATTTGCTCTTACACATTCCAAACAGCTAATTTAGATCTCACATTTGATGCACTTTGAAGCAACACTTGGTGAGTTACTTTTTTTAGCGTACACAGCGGCTCTGTGAGCTGGCCTTTCACCTTACTTAACTGTGCAATGATACTAAAAATCATTATGAAAACAATTAAAGAATGCATAAAATGCTTTCCCGTCTAAACCTGGTCAATAATTTCTATCAAAATGGCCTATTATGAATTTGGTGTTTAGCACATGTTTCAGGTACACAATGATTTTTGTAAGGAGGAGGGAACAAGCCAACTTTCTTTTTTTTTTTTTTTAAAATATGTGAGAGGTCAGCCTTGCAGTTCCAAAGGCATCTTCAAAATGTCTGCCTCCTACTGCAAATTAGACCTTTTCAGCTAGAAATACTGCATTTAAAATACTTGGCAAACTAGTCGGCAGGGAAAGGGTATGAACAGGTAGAGAGCAGCAGTTCTACACGAGACTCGCTGCCTTCACCCAGACCCAGTGTAGCATTTTCTACTCTTAAGCGGTTGCTCCTTCTCGAAAGCTGCATGACGGGGAAGCAGCTGTGTCCTCCAGAAGCAGCCACATGCCCAGAATAGCGGTGGCTGGCAGAAAAGGGCACAAGCTCAGTAGAACCGCAGCTCTGCACATCCCCGCTGGGCCCTTGCCAGCCCCGAACACATCCAGTTGCTTACATGGAAACAAGCACACACACGCATTTTTGATCTCTTTACAAGCTAAACATTTTGTTCTTTTTGAAAAAAAATACCAATTTCATCTACCCACTGCCTTTTTTTTTTTTTTTTTTTTAAAAAAACCACTCATCTGCTCCCATGATCTTGTGTTTCTTGCTGCTTTACTTGTCCCGTTCTAGCCCCTGCACCTTCATTTTACCTGCTCCTCTTTTGCCTCTCTCGGCACGCTCAGCACCCTCCCTGGTCCTCTCCTCTGTTTACCGTGGCAGTCCCCTACTAGTCACTAACACGGATGATAGTACTGATGATTTGGGCCCCGTGTGTTCCCCTTTTTTTGCAGGAAAATGGAGACGGCTAGTTCTACCTTTTTTTGCCTAGCAGCTGACTCGGCCTCTTGGGCTCATCAATGGTTCCTGCTGCTTTTACAAGCCAGTTGGACAGAAACACCTATGCCCAGAGCCTAGCTGGCAAGTACATCTTAGTACTTCTACTCAAGTGAACTTTCCCATCTATACACTAACTTTAGGTTGTTTTCTGTAATTAAAAAAATTGTATTTGAAAAAAACCCACCAACACGCTTTACATGGGAGGAACAGTAGCATGACACGTGACACAAGGCACTGACACAGGTTACAGAATCTCTACGAGCATTTTTGTTTTTCTAACTGACAAATAAATTATAGGTAAAAGAAATAAGATTTCTCAAGACAGACTTGCACAAACACATCCCAAGATTCATCCACTTCTGAGCGCTGTTAGTATAAGGAAGTGTTACAATGCAACCTTCTTTGATTTCAGGTGGTGGGAGAAGGCAAAGACTACTTCTATGAAGCGTTTCCCCCCCGCCCCCCAAAAAAAGCAGCTATGCAGCCCCATGCTACGCAGCCGTGTTGAACAGGTAACACCCACAAGCGACCCTAACCTCACACTCAATACACAAGAAAAGCCCCGACACAGCCATCAGCTGCAAAGCGCAGGCTTCAGCTACCTCTGTCCACTCTACGCATAAAGGCTTTAACAAAAAAAAACCACCCAGCACATCATTAAAACCCAAAGAAAGAAAAAAGCAAGCATTCTTCCTCTACTGGTTATTTAGAATTGCAACAAATGCTTTCAACAGGGAGACTACTACATCCTTTCATGGAGGGGAAAGTCCTGTATGTATTTTAGAAATAAAATTAATTGCCCAAGGATACAAAGAAAGTCTTTGAAGGGTGGAGGAAACAGGGAACTGAGACCGTATTTCAAGTGCCAGCCTGTCTGCTGGTGGCTGAGCAAAACTTAGGGGGAGGCGTGCAGCGCTGAACAGTTTCGTGTGAAGAGGTGGCTGAGCAAAACTTAGGGGGAGGCGTGAACAGTTTCGTGTGAAGAACGACAGCGTGATTTAACCCGGTAAGCGTCATGAAATCTGCTTCGGGAGGGCCCGCAGAACCCTGTGCCGATTCTCCAGCATCAGGGGGTCTCCGTGCCCGCTGTGTTTAGGGTGCACAACGAGGGCCTCCTGTTACTGCAGGCTCTGCCTAGTCGCCTTCGCGGAATACAGCAATCTGTCCTCCGCTGTCCTCCTTTGTTGCTCGTCTCAGCCTTGGTCCTTGCTGACACCAAAGTAAGTGCGTGCCTAGTTAAAGACCATTTACAGCAGGTATTCCTTCACACAAAGGAATCTTTTTTCCCTGCTCTTGTCTAGAGGGGAGGGAAAAAAGGGAAAAAAAAAAAAAAAAAAAAAAAAAGACTCCCTCACCAGTGGTATATGTGATGCAGAATTAACAGCCTTAAATTGTGCTCAGCAAATTTTTTTAATATATGCATAGTCCAAGGTTCAGCGCGAGTCAGTGAACACCCACAGCTCTATTCTTCCACGCACGTTGGTTAAATTAGGTTGCTCATCTGACAAGTTAATTTGCATGAAGAGCATTCCATTGTATTTTTTCACCAGTTGACACCTACGAGTCCACTACGGGCAGAAAACTTCCTAACAAAAAGGGACAAGCTTATTTCTGGGAAGTCACAAGCATGGCAGTTTAAGACAATTACAGGAGGATTTGGTATTTTCTTAATAACTACCACACCAGAACCCAAAATTGTTTGAATACAAGGGCATAGTATTTTGGTGTCGTAAAAGTATTGGCTTCGTAGCCATAGTATTTGGCTTTGTAAAAAGACATCCATGAACTAAGCTAACATGTTCTAGAAACTGAAAGAATTTCATTAGCGTGCTGAACTGATGCTGGGGGATTGCTCTTCTTCTTCCTCACACCGAGATCTAGCTTTTAACAACTTTTATATTCATTACGAACAGCTAGCAGTAATTACATTTACTCCTCCCTCTTACAATTCTGTATCAGGTATCATCTTATTAGACATTTCAATAGCACAATACTTATATGCAGAAATAATTTCAGACTAAGCAGTATATCAGGGAAAAAAAAAAAAAACAGACAACTGTCCAGAGCTACATGACATACAAGGGCTTACACGTCCAAAAGCTCGTCTCCTCCGGCTGCACTAGTCGGCCTAGTACCGGACGTTACGCAGGCTCCGTCCTTAGTCTCAGCTACACCAGCACTGCACCGGAGTATTTCAAACACTGCTTTTGTAACAGTCATCGGTCACACGAAACACTGGCATTCATGTTTATAAACTTTCTAAAATGTACTCAGTATGAAAAAAGTGCTAGTCGAGATGCAAGAGGGAGTGAATAAAAGCACCGACTGGTACTTCTGAAGTGGAAACTTCAACATCATACGCTAAAGCTCCGACTGGCTGCTGGGGCGGGGGGGGGCGCAGGGAAGCAGCTTCTTAAAAAGCAGTGTCAGAGTGGCTGAGTTTATTCTGGTCCCGCACACAGCAGCACGGCTCGATGGTGCTCCTCGTGCTGCTGGCAAGGTGCCCCCTTTTATACAGCCTGCCACGTACTGCACAGCGAACAGTAGTCCTCTCAGAGAGAGGAATGCTGTAATTTAGAAGTGCATTTGCTAGGAAAGAATGTTTGAAGGGGGAAAGCAGTCATCTATTAAAAAAATAAAGCAAGCATTTTTTGGTTTTCAGGAGCAATGATTCATCTGGAATCCAAACCAGCTCAAACAGCTCTAACAGAAAGATGTTTCTAGCAGCGGTTCTGCACGGGAAGTTCAGCGATCCAGCATTAGTAACGCGATCCTTCTAAAGCAGCCTGGCTCGGGGTTTGGGGTTTTTGGGGGTGGCTTTTACCTCCTACTATAGATTTAGGTGTCAAGTTCTCGTTTGAAGTATATACATCCTAAACAATCTGCACACGGAGGAATGCAAAGGCAAGGGGAAGCCCGAGAAAGGAAATCCCCCTCCACCCTCGAGTCCATTCCTACCCTCAAAAAATTGCCTTCGCTGACTGCACAATGTGCTGTGCCCCATTTACTCGCATGCCTCTTTGCAGTTCTAATTCCGGTTTCCAGCAAGATAGGGAATTAAAACTCTTAGCTCAGTAAAAGCTGATTTAATTCTGTGAGTTCCTTAGGTACGTTGGAAGGAAGTCCCAGAGTGCCACCGTTTTGAGGACCAAACCTTGAACGTTTGTGGGTCTCGTTCACCAGGTACTAGACACGAGGCTCCGCCCCGGGCTTGCAGCACACCGCTCCGAGGCGGCGGCAGCGCTTCACAGACAATGACTGCCCTTACACTTTATCACAGAGTCCCGAGGCAAGGTATAGCACACGGTTAATTCCGGATTAAAGCCCCAGGAGAAATAGTTGTTTTATCATGTCACAAAGCCAGTAACGAGGTGTTGGCCAACGGGATCTGGCCGCACCAGCGGCTGCACACAGTCACGAGGGAATCGGCTTTTAATGATGGGTGTCATCCAGTACTACTTCTTCTGACTGCGGCATCTGCGATAGTCTTAAGGTGTAACACTTCCCACTAACGAAAAATCAAAACTCTAAATAAAAAGTTCTTTTACTAAGGATCATCTATTTATATAGGGGCCAATTATCTATCTCAATTTCAATTAGTGACCTGGTCACCTGCTCTAATTCCTATTATGAGCACATCAGATTTGACAGAAACCGTGAGGGTACGTTCAAATGGATTAACAAAGTTTCTTCAGTAAACGCCCCAGACTGGTCTGTGTCCCAGAGGACAAAGCCCGAGACTGAATAAATGCTTGCTTTAAAATACGCAGTCACAGATAACAGAGATAGGACACGGACAGGCTTCAGAATTGGAAAAAAAAAAAAAAAAATGCAACACGTGTCAAACAGGCAGACGTGCGTTCCTAAAGTCATTCTGGAGGGGGCCTGTGGAGGTAGCATTAAGGAGCAAACACGTAAGAGCTCACCGGACAATTTCCAAAGGACTCCCGCTGCCTGCATGCGCTCTGATGAGTAAGTCGACCTGCGTGCTGCTCAAGGTGCAAGGCAGTTTTCAACGTGTAAAAATAAAAGCTTTCAACTTCTCGCTACTTGTGACAAGCGTGGCTTTAAGGATCAGACTTCAGCTACAACGGTTTTCTAGTTTCTGTGAGAGTTCTCACCATTCCCCAATCAACCGACCTCTTGTGATCCAGTACTGTGAAACACCTTTATCTTTTTAAAGAAATTCATAGCTAAATAAAAACCCTTAAGCTACCAGCCATCCTAATTTCAATTTTTTTTGTTCAAAGAAGCCGAAAGAACGCTCGTTTTCTATTAAAGCAGCAACTACTTTCGACCATTTAAACAAGGGAAGTCTTTAAAATTATCAACTAGCCGTAATTTGCACTATTCCCACAAAGTGCAGCAGCTCATCAGCGCCTAGTTTTAAGCGAGCATCAACACCGCAGTTCAGCGGCAGAGGTGAGCTACGCAGGCAGCCTTTTCCGCCGTTTGTTAGTGTAAGCAGAACCCCGCGCGGCGCTAACGTTTTAGTACGTTAGTTGCGCTAGACAAGCCGTGCTAAGCAAAAGAGGGCGCTTCCATCTTGGCTACCGCTAAGATTTAGAACTATTTTCTATTTCAGCAGACCGCTTGCTTTGTTACATGACAGGGCGGTTTGCTGCAGGCCATTCTCTTTCTTCTAAAGAGAGACTAAGAATATAAAAGTTACGCAAAATCCTTATTTGCCCCACATTTAGAGACGAAGCGGTACAGTCCCAGAACAGACTTCCTCGGAGTGGGTATACCTTCGGAAGACGTTCCCCTTACCTCTTAGAGACTCTGTAATGTGCTGTGGTCAGTTTCCCAGTCTCAGGGTCATGAACAGTAGCACGGCTCAGCTACAAAAAGAGAAAGGACAAGGGCTTACCCACCTAGTAGGCCGCTTTTTTGCCAAGCCACAGGTGTTTGAAAGGGTTCCGATTGGTCTGGATGGTATGCAATGCTCTTAAATTAGCAATATTAGAAGGGCAACAGAAGCTGTAGCTGCCATGTCCAAATCAAAACAAATTGGTTGGAAAAATTTGGTTAGGTTGTCCTTTCACTTTTTTCCTCCTTTTCGTTTTTTTTTTTCTTTTTCTGTCTTTTTTTGTTTTAAACTAGAGACTTTCTGCAAGTAATTTATGATGCCGAGTTTCGCAGACAATTCCTCTTCACCCAGAAGTTTAACTCCTTTCAGAATTTTGGCTTAACGCTGATGGAATGCGTGGCCAATCTTTAATCACCAGCACTAAAACCGGGGGGGCCGGGCAGGGGGCAGGCGGTTTCTTTTAGAGCCAGCCAATTTTGGAAAACATTGGCTAAATTCAAGACTCGTAGTACTTAATAGACAAGCTGGGAAGAACCAGGAGCCCAGTGAAATCGAGCTTGCGTTCTGCCAGATTTGTGTCAGCAGGAGGTAAAAGAGCCCAGACAGGAGCAGGGGATTATCTCGGACAATGAAATGCTGCGTGACTAACGAGCGCGTGTTTTGCGTGCCGCTCCAGCTGTCACGCACAGTAGGGACTTGAAGCATCTCTTACACGTGTAAAAGCACTTCGAGCGGTCTGCTAGATTTTACAAGGAAAGGGAGGACAATTTTGGGTTGGTGACAAGAGCAAGGGGAAGGGAATATTAAAAAAAAAAACCTTGATTCTACTGAAGGTTTTGTAGCATCACGTATTTTTTACGCCAATCGTAGAGACCTGCTTCTTGTACAGATCATCATTTGAGAACACGCGCTGAGAAGGTGACCGAAAAAAGAAAAAGAGGAAATCAAAATACGCCCCCAGAACTTCTAGCTGAAGGAAAAGACTGAGAAACTCAGCAGTAACAGCCTGTTACAGATCTGCGTGTAATAAAGCGGTGGACTACAAAGCCAAAGTTGTCTTTTTAGACCACCTCTTTTTTCCCCATAATGAGCAGAACTACACACTCATTACAGGCCCAAAACATCTGGCATAGAGCTCTCTTACCTTTTGCTAATTCTGTAATGTGCCGTCTCCAAGGCTCCTGTTATGGGGTTTGAAATGGTGGCTCGCCTCAGCTGTGAAGCGAACCATCAGAATAGTTGCATTACAAAGCACATACTGCATCACAGCAATCCGACCATTCAGAAGCCTAAGGGGAAATGTCACGCAAGCCGCCACGCGAGCCACCCGGCCACCTTTTGCGGTGGTTTTTCTTTTATGGAGGGTGTGGAAATTCATAAAGCGGTGATGGGGAAGGAGGGGGAGTCTCCAATTTGACTAAGAGAGAGTTTTTTAAGGGTTTTGGTTTGTTTTTTGAAACAGAGCGTCAGAGAAGATCACGTTTTCCAGGAAATAACGTTTCCATTTCTGTAGCAAGAAGAACAGCCGTCTGAATAAAGTAAACTAGAAGCTTTCATTTTTTTCATATTGCAACAACTGCTGGAAGCGGTACAGTATTATGGCATGTGTACAATTGGTCCTTTGTTAGCACTCTGTCCTGCACACGTAAGATGAGTTTTACAGTTAAATTGAATCCAGGCAACTTTGAGATCTCGCATAAGCGACAGATGAATAAAACCCTACCCTTTTGATTCCTTCTATACCAAAAGCAGCACTGAAGCGAACTCCTTTAATGCCGACTCCTAACACAAACTAATCGCTTAGCCCACGGACACATTTACATTGTATTCCTAAGTTACACAGAGCTAGAACTCTCGGTTCAAGGCCTTCCTTTCCCTCTGCTGTGCTCCATTTACTTGATGTCATCCATCAATACTCCGATGCAGAACCTTACGTGTGCCATTTAACTTCATTCACGTAACTATCGGACGCTCTCCATCATTCGTAACTGGAAAGCTTCAGTTGCAGAGCCCAAATTTTGGAAGAAGTTCCACATTTTGGAAGTCGAGGCACAAAATGGCATACCAAGTCCCACACTGATTAGAAGTAGTATTTCTCTACTGTTCAAATAAACTGAGTAAATCAAGGCCTCTCCATGCCTACTAGCAAGAACAGGCACCGGGACCTCTGAATACGCTGCCTCTCCTCTCATCCCGTGCAGACGCATGTAAGAATCAAGGCACAAACTACGATTCCAGCGAAACTCCCAAAGCCGAATAATAAGGCTTCATCCTGCCAGCGCAGCAGAAGGCTGGGCACAGATCGGACAGCGCCGTGTTCCGAGAGGCGGCAATGGTAACATCCCCAGCCTTGGGAAGGAGGAGATGACCTTTCAGTCTCAAAAAACACAGTCCTCTCGCTACTAAGCTCTGCAAGGCCTCGGCAGTAGGAAATGTGTGGAACGCTAACCGCATACAGATGCTTCTACATTAATGAACTACGAATCGCCAAGCCTTTACCACGAGCCAAACATTTGATAGGAAAACAACTATCTCCGCAAGTTCAGAAGTTAAAACCACCACGTTCACAGGTTTTTATTTTCAGCGCTGACTCCATAAAGAAGCGATTCAGTCGTATTCCACAGACGTAATGCCAGAGCTTTTGCAGCAGCAAAGGGGCTTAATCATCTACAGGCAAACAACCGGGGCTCTGATTTTTCGACCTGCAGCAAGGCTGCCTGACAGGAGAGCGGGAAGAGATGTTTTACAGGTAAGTAAAGAGAATTGCTTGTACTTCTTGCTTCCAGTTCAGAACGTTACCTCAGAAATACAACGCATCAGCCTTCAGGAAGCTTTAAAATTGCCTTCAGGCTACCTAGTACTCGGCCAAGGACAGCCAAGGTCCTCGATGTGCCCGTGTGTAACCCACTGCTGGTTTACTTTGCAGCAGGCCAAGCTAACCGTTTGTCCTATACTTAATGCACTTGTCCCCCTAATCTCCATTTGCTCAGCTCTCTCTGGACAAAAAGCCATTTAGGCTGAAAACAAAGAAAAAAAGCAGGAAAATTATATTTCTACAAGTTTAAATCTGATTTTAGAAGTAACTAGTAATTGATGGAAAAATAACTCAATTTAACTAACTACATCTTCACGGCACATCTTGAGATGCAGAGTCGCACCAACTGGATACAGAAGGCAACTCCATCAGGTTGCCGATTGCCTTGGACGCTCCAGTTCGCTCTGACAGTTGAGCTGCCCTGGATTATTCTGCGTGCAGAAACAAGAACCTCGGGATCCAGTTTCTGAAACAGGGTTTGATGAGCTGGCATTGTGAATAAAGAAGTGAGTACCACTGGTTAAGTACTGCCCTCTTAAAGCCCTTTCATCTGCAGGCAGCTTCAAAGCCTGGGAGACAGAAGTCAGTTTTATACTGAATGGAGACTACGACCGTTCATTCTTATCTGTACAATAACATGGCATTCCAGGACCAGAGGAATGGCTGCCTTTCCCTAGACGGCATTCTTCTCCATGTCACAACTTTGGCAGACTTAAAACGCAAAAAACACAAAAACCAGAAAACCAAACTTCAAGGCAACCTAACTGCAGCACGTTTGTTTTCTGTTGTAGAACATTCTCCTCCTTATCTGAAACAGCGTGCACCGAAATTGCGTCTGCCGGAAGAGTCTGACAATCCTGCACTGCTGCTACCTGGCGTTCTTAATTACACAGAATTTCCAGCTTCCCCACCGTCTCCTTCAAAGAGCGTGTCGCCAAGAGCTACAAGGTGAGAAAAGCAACGTCTGAGCACACTGCGCACACATCCGCATTCAAGAGGAGACAGAATCGCACACACTCACACAGAAAACTACACACGGAATTTAAGACTCCAAAAGGCAAAGAAGAGTAAGGCATTTACCCTCGGCTTTGCTAGTTCTTTCACAGTTTCGATCTCTTCATCGGAGATGATGTCGAGGAAGCGAACAATTCGAGGTTTGTCCCACTCATCTTCCTGTTTGACAGGGCCCAGAATGTATCTAGGATTCCTGTTTCCGTCATAGTAGCGGCAGAAGAGTCTTTTTTGTCTCCGAGGAGTCTGAAAGCAAGGTGGAGCAAGAGATAATCAGAGAACTTCCACATGACATTAATATCTCTAAGAAGCGGAAGATGTCCTGAGAACAAGA
>NW_009198578.1:0-18094 GCF_000690835.1 Fulmarus glacialis | reverse complement strand
TCCCTACCGTAATGTTACGTTACAAGTTAAAGAGGTGCTTTAAGTTTCAGAAATGGGTACTTTCAGCACATTAATGTTACTCTGTAATACTGCAACAAGCAGTACTTTACACAGTCCTATTAAAAATATTTTTACCGCTAAAAAAACCCACCCTCATTCAATTCCATACGTAATTCTAGACTTCCAGCATCCTTATTCAATTAAGTACAATTACGTCGCGCATCCAAGTTAGTCAGCAGTGCCTGAGGCAGTATTACTTTTTGCCTACTGGACAGAACGAAACAGGGAAGAAATCCAACACACGCTAATCCTCACTTCTACACAGTCAGCCAACTGCTATAACAATTTCCTTGCTTTCCCGCCACATACAAATTCTTGACATTGTTTTGTTACGGTTGGTTTCATACATTTGAAAACAGTCTACTCCACTTTACCATTTTGAGACCCTCCCCACGGCACAGCATTTCGTACTTCCTTCTCTCGGGCAGGTAATCCTTTTTCTTAACCTCAGTTTCCTTCTCCGCCTGGTCTTCTGAATCCGTACTGGACTTGTTTGCTTCTTTTTCTTTAGCCATGATATATTCAAAATACTTCATGTTCCCATTTGCTCTTTGATGTTCAGGATCTATTGACAAGGAAACAGAGAAGTATCACTGGCGAGTTTCCAACTTGTGAAGAAGTATCCAGAAGAGGCTATTTACAAAAAGGAAAAGAAAACAGATGCACACTACTGCTTCTCAAACAGAAATCAGAAACATCTACTCCGGTTTGAGAGCATTCACCGGATAGCTAAAACTCCGAGCTAAGCTGGAAGCGATGCTAGCCTGCAGCATGCACATATCCTTCCTCATCTGCAGGAAAACACGCAATGAGCTTTCAGAGCTACGCTCAACTCATTCACAGTTAAGAAACCGCCGCTTACTGTGAGGCCAGGATCCTCAGCAGGCACAGGGGTCCAAGCACTAAGAAAAAGGATTTGGCGGTTCCAGCCAAGCTCACCAGAGAGGGTGAGACAAGGGAACAGGAACGGGACAGGGAGAGAGCTGGGACAGCATGACTGGCTTTAAACCTAAAAACTTCCCTGATGGGAATTAAGATTTCCGGTGACAAAGCTTTTAACAATCACTAAACTTGGCAGAATTTGCTGCAGTTCATTAATAAATGGTTCTCACTAGCCTTTGCTGTATTAGGTTCGGTTCTGAACGTCCCACGGCATCCTTTACACAGTCAATCAGTGGAGTATTTACAGAAGCATAAATACTTCTTTATATTTTCATATTTCATAAAATGGACAGAATCTTAGCGCGCTGTATTGCATTCTGTATTTCTTATTTTTCCAAGTTTTTAATCTCAAGTGTGCTTAATTTGCATTTAAATAATCTGCAGAGATTTTGGTTATCGCCAATTTAGTTTCAATTTCATTAATTTTGCTCTTGCCTGTACCTAATGGGAAGTAATCTTAACACAGGAAAGTAAGACATAGTGAGAGAAGCGAATTTCGGGCAGTAATGACTAAGACGGGTAAGCGGTTAGAAGCCAACAGTGACAGGAGGCAGAGAATACTTCAGTACAAAGGAGCAATCCTTAACTGTGACACTTTCTGACATGGTAGTTGAGACTATAATTGTCCATCTGAAAACAAGGTAGCAAAATATGCTTTATGGTAATACAAGTCTTATTTTACTGAAAAATACGCATCAAGATGTTAATGGTAGTATCAGTAATAATCCATTTTAAAAACCCATATACAAGTCCGAATACAGGCAGGACCGCACTCCTCGGTACGAATCCGTAGCTAGCACCTGCTCGAACACAGAGCTAGGTCGTGGCGAGCTGCGGATCTCTCTTTCGCATACCCAGTTCCAGAAGGCGTTTGGTGAGCATCATGGCTTTGGCCAGATCCCCCTGCTGATAAACGGCGTAACTCAGGTAGTCCAGAATGTAGACTTTATCCGCAGAAGACACTTCTCCCTCATCCAACTGTTTCAGAGCTTGTTCCATCCAGAGCTCGGTGTGGTAGTAGTCGGCTTCAGTGTAGGCAATCTTCCCCAGCTCAAAGCAATCTTCGGCTGTTAAAAAGGATTTGTGCTTCACACCTGTATTGAAAACAAAACAAACCAAACAGAATTTACACAGAATTCCAGACCGGTCTTCAGAGTAACATTCAGTTACTTCTTGTTCTTCACAGCACAGTTTATTTCTGTTCTTCAACATCCCCCTTCTCTGGTGGCTATTTGCTGAAGACTCAGTTTAAGTATCTAAAAAGCCTGTAAATCCTTGGCAGGACACATCAGCGGTTAGATGCAGTTTTCCATTGCCAGAATACCAGCAACTAGCTAAATGTCTTTACCATTTGTGGAAAATAAAATAAAATAAAATAAACCTTCATTCTTCAAAACCCCAAACACTTTGAGCAAGAGCAATAGTAAGCCAAATAAGAAGTTTCAGAAATCTGTTTTCAAAGACATTGCATTATCGCTTTCAAAACGTTACTGAAGCACATCTTGTTAGCGACAACTTAGTGGGGGAAGAAAAAGAAAACATCAGTCAGTAAATTCCCAGCTGCTCAAGATTTCTGAAGTCAGTCATTTTTAGAAACATTTGAAGAGACCTCTCAAAAGATTAAAGCACTAGTAAGCAAATTACAGATTCCTATTTTTGCCACTGTAAATTAAGGCCCAATGAAAAACCAAATTTAATCTTGTAAAAAGGAAACAGGACCTGCCAGTTTTACAGCTAAAATTACATTCCTGATTACATCTTAATACATCCTGAATTTCTAATAGCTACTCCCACAGCTGCGTTCAAACAAGGGAATTCTTCTGTTGAAGACATGCCTTAAGAGATTAAATAGCTGAAGACACAGTCCACGAAATGCCGTATCCCACAGAACAACTTTGTTTCTGCTCACTAATTAAACACCTTGTGGTCCCATCCTGTGGTGGCCAGTGATTTCAGTTTCCTGAGCCTGAAGCGAAAAACTCTAGAATAACACAAAGATTAGAGAATCGGGCGCGGTGGTGGTGGTGGTGGAGTGCTCTCAGACAGAGATCCTCCGGAATGAGTAACAGGTCGCAGGACCATAACCTGGTACATTTAGAAACAACATAACATCCACACGTGAAAAGTTAACTCTTAAAAGGGTGCTTAAGACAGCAATCATCAAATGGGGTTGATGGTTAATATAAAGAAACAGCACAGCCTATAGTGCAGGAAAGAGAATTAGTAAGCGATATGACAGTAGTTAAGATTCTGATCAAAACTTGGCAACCTGGCCAAACAGAAATTCCCTGGGAAGGAAGACAAGGAGCACAAACAAGTGACCACGTGGGATGTTCCTCTCCGGAGCTCTGAAGAGACCAACCTATTCTCTTTCATACTCTAGAACTTTCAGGTTCTGCAATTACACTTCATTACAGACAGTCTGGACAGCGTATTGCTTCAGAAGAAGCAATAAACAGTCCACCCAAAGCACTTCATCCTGTATTTTTGTGCTGTTTTAAGAAAACAGTAATGAAGTGCTTATTGTATTAGAACGAATCTGTAGGTCTTTGAGACAGTCTTGAACTAAACCCAAAAGCAAGGTTATACATCATAACATATAAAGCCAATTACCCTTAATTTTATTAGGCATCCGACCACAATGAGTGCTTGCAAAAACACAGATGGATTGTACAGAGTTGACTTTTTGCCAGTTGGCACAGTACTATTTTTGAACAGATGAAACGAGGAAAACTCAGCAGAGAAAGAGTCTTCTAACAAGAAAGAAGTGTGTCTTCTCCTGCATACAAACCTATTAAAGATTACCTCAGGTAATGCCACATAAGCTTAAGTCTGCGTATGCGCTCTGTCTTTTGTTTTTCAGTTTATACGCTCCATGAAGTTTAAGCTCAAAGAAACTTAAGTCACTCCCAATCTGAAAGGCCCATCTTATCCGTGAGAGGGAAAGGGATAATAAATGATAGAACTGTTTTGTTAAAATGCATTACATTGTGCAATAAAACTAGGTATCTGCCAGTGCACAACTACTTCAACACAAGCAAAATCCTCACCCAGCCAAAATTTTATTGCTATTGATTTATTAAAAACTATTAACGCTAAATTATCTTACCATAACTAGAAGAAAGATGCAGCCTTAACTACAGAGAAATTTTCAAGTTCTAACACAAGCAGAAAATAAGCATGTGAGTAGAGCGAGGAGAAAGACAGGACAAAGGAGAGTCTCAATTCAGAAAGAAACTCGCTGTCTGTGCAGTGCGTTTTATCCACGTGGACTTGGGCAGTGTGCTGGCAGAAGAAAGCCCACCGGGCAAGCGGATGTCGTTTCCAACAGAACCACCGTATAGCGACAGACGCAACAGTACGCAAGACCGGGTCAGCTCTTCCAGGCTTCCTCTTCACCAGCACAGCCTGAAGCAATACGTTCCTCTCTCTTGAGGCGTAGCAGAATTAAAACTGACGCCTACATCGACCTATGTTCAATTACCCACATCACGCCACTTTTCATAAATTCTTAGCTAACTCAAATGTTTTCCTATTCTTACCTTCACACTACGCAGTTAAAGATAGAACAGAGGCAAATCATTTGTCATCAGGATATTTAGTAAAAGTTCACAGCGTCTTCTGAAAATAACATCAATGACTCTTACCTGGAAGATTCCCTCTTGAGAGGGTGTCTGTGTCCAAATTATACGTGTCTTGAAGCCGCAAGAGGGCTTTTGCCGCGCCGGTCTGATCTTCATCATTTGGGAAAAACTGCCGCTGGATAGTCATGTTGGAGATAAAGCCTGGGAAGACAGGGAAACGCTTGGCCTCCTTTGTCCCAGGACTTTATAAACTCTATGCATGAAATGACTCCCTACTCCGGGGAAAGCTAACATTTCAGGAAAGGCCGTTAGTAAGTCCGGAAGGGCTATTAGCCCTGCAGAGCACCAACAAACGCCCTAACTATGTTTCTAAAGGACAGGAGTACCCCTTTGGTTTCACACAGAAACTATTTTTGTCTTAACAGGTTAAAAAAAAAAAAAAAAAATTACACAGAACAAAAAGACCACCCCACATGGACAACACTACAGATAACATAGTGGTAGTTTTTGCAACCGTTCCACTCAAAATGCCTTCCAAAAGGCTTTTTCATTTAGTAACATGGAATTTACAAATAATTTAGAAGAGGGAAAAACCAAACAGTGCTAAAAATAGCACTGTAAAGATTAAGGCTGGTCAATAAAAAGATGAAAAACAAAAATGCTGATGTCTAACTGCAAACAGCTTTTGACAAGACTTCAGGCAACTAAGCAGCCACTATGAACCTAACTGCTTTCTGTGGACGTGGGCATTCACATTTTTACATAGAAACTTGAGAAACACACAAAGGTAGAAAACTTTCTCAAGATCCATTTTCCCCCAACTCTGAATTGAACTCAAGACGCATGTGGAAAAGTTAGCATTTCAATTTTTTTTTTTTTGTGAAAAGATATCAAAGGAACAATCACAAAGAAAAACCTTGGGGGCTTTTTGAAGAAGCACCAGGGTAATATTTATGGAACAGAAGACAAGCAGGTTCTCTAAAGTAAAAAACCATTCTCCCTAGGAACTGTTCCCTGGTCATTAGAGTCCCATGTAATCATCTCCCCTGTTAGGAAAGGTTCCTACTCCTCTCTGGTGAACACACACACAACCGCTGCTATTGCTGTTACTTGAAGGGCCCTCCATAGAGCTAGTGCATTATCCTCTCTTCAGTGGGAGAACCGACGCGATTTTTCCCCTTCTGCTTCTGCACAGTCAAAAGGCTGGTGGGCTGCTTGCACTGATGAGGGAACTCCAGAAAGCCAGGAGGGCAGCCGAGGAGGGCAGAACCAGCATCCTGGTACATGCAGCCACCAAAAGGAATGGCATCACAGAGTTCGTCGTGAGGACCTCAGTTTGGACAAACTGACAGCCACTCTGGCATTTTCGGAAGAGTAACTTTTCTACTCAACAAACTCTTCTGTCCCAAGATCCAGAAGCACAACAAGCTTTACAGTGTTAACTAAGGACAGTGCCAATATGATGGTTACTAAGTTCATCTAATATCCACCAGTAGAAAACTAAGCAGCATGACCAAAACCAGTAAAACTGTAGCATGCGACACTCAGCTGCAAAACTATCCAAAAAATAATGAACTGGCCGAATCTGTGATTTTTGCCACACTCTAGTAGTCCTTTTTAACTCTTCAGACCTGATAACACTATCAGTTTACGGAAAGATATTCCTGCTTTAAAAAAATACCATATCCTTTCACTCCTGTGCATCCTTTCTTTTACCGCATTATGCTTCCCCCAATATTTTCCTTTTTCCTGACAATTTTCTTAAAACAAAACAGTCCACTTTTTTTCCCCTGCCCCCGCCCCATTCAGAAGAAGGACTTAAGATGCACTGGTCCAGATTTCTGGCTGGAAGGTGCAGAGCCTTTTCAATTGGCACATTCAGACCCTCACAGCAGCAACAGGGAAGCTGAATGTGCTGAGACTAACCAGAGACTAACCCTGCATCTGTTTGAAACCTCTACTTTTTGATCATTTCTTACTACAAACCTACACCTGGTATTAGTTAGTTAAGACAGATTCTCACGGGTCAAATATAATCATCCCAGCTTCCTTGCTGCTAAGTGTCTCTCACAGTCAACTATTTTATGCCCTGTTCCCTCCTGAAGAGCTTCTACTCTTGCTGAAGAGAAGAGGCAGCAAAGTGTTTACTCCACTAATTCAGATCGGTTCCACAAACGCTCAGTCTCTGCCAACATTCAGGTTTCGAACCATCACACCTTAACAAGTCTGGGCATATCAGCAGCAACAGCATTTGACCATATTCAAAGACAGCCCCACATGTCTTGCACTCTGAAGAGTTTCGCTCCCGTTTTTCTGTTCAACGGAGTCATCACGCTTAGAGATGAAACTTCCTAAAATACTAGTTTGCAAGAAGCAGGAGAGTACATGAAGCTAGCCCTGATCCCTTGCAAAATTTAAAGCATCCAAGGAGATCAGTCAGTTTAAACACCATAGTTTTCCTAAATTTTGGTAAAGCTCAAATTATAGCACACTGACAGCAAAATGGCCGGTCTTCTAGGATTATTTTTTATGAAGGCACCTCAAAAGCAGACTTAAAAATGTAATTCAAACCATGACATGTGAAAGACGCAGTCAAGTAAATGCAATTATAATGTGATCCTTGTTCTTGCTACAGGCACACTTACCATCTGACATGTCCTTCAGAACCAGGCTCTCCAGCTCACCCCACTCTGTGTTAAGCCGTTTCATCAACTTGAATGCATTTACAGGATGTCCCAAAAACCCCTCTGGGTCTTTCGTAGCAGTGTCTGTCAGCTGATCCAATTTCTCTGCCCATCTATAGTGAAAATATACATTCATTAAAGGCTCTTGTAAAAGTCTGCCAATACACTATAAAACTGATAGCAAGCTACTCAACAGTCTTTGCTAATAAAAAACCCAACACAAATTGCAAGCTCTTACATTATCTATATATAAAGCTCTCCTAGAAGGAACAAAAGGAGCTTTTTTCTTTTCTTCCTTTTTTCTTTTTTTTTTTTCCCCTTAAATCTTCTTTCTCAGCTGCAGCCTAAATCTTCTGTTGCTCTTGTGGTCTTTGTTGGAACACTGCTGAACGAACTCCTTCCTACAATACCAAATGCAGTATGCCAGCAGTTCCATTACGAGTTTTCATGCAGGACTAATCAAAAACAAAGCTTTACACACGTTTTTGATCTTTTCTTTTTAAATGCTCCTTTTTCTGAAGTTTACAATAAAGTACTTCAAATACAGAACACGTGTCTACATTATTCATTATTCATTATTCTACATTTAGACACACACTCTTAACTTTTCTTTTTAAATGCTCCTTTTTCTGAAGTTTACAATAAAGTACTTCAAATACAGAACACGTGTCTCAAATTATTCTACATTTAGACACGCACTCTTAAATCTATGATAAGCCCCTTGCCCCCCCCCACAAAACTGCCTTCCATACTGTAAGCTTGAAGTAAGAAACATGTAGTTCTCATGCTCCCAAACGAGGAGCCCAGATCAACGTTCTGGTGCTACAGTTCTGACTCCGCAAACCTCTCTAACGCTGTCAGTGACATAAGCCGTTCCCAATTCCAACACACTCTGAAACAAGCAAACCTTTCAACAACTACTGTTGTTCATCTGTCGTTTTAATGGAAACATCCAGAGAGTCTGCTCCAGTCTCAAGTCAGCAAGCACATCAGTCATGCTGTAAGCACCAGCACTATGCTACTACATGTCTGCAAAACAACCAAACTTCCCCTCTCTTATCCAAAACAATGCAGATCTAGAACATGCAGACATGTAACGACGCCCTGGAAACAGGATAAATTAACGTTAAAAAAGCCACACCCCACAGAGAATACCAAACATCAACACCAGTATAAAGTAAATACAAAATCCATAGCCTGGAGGGAACTCTACACGAGCCGGCATTCAGCTTGTTCCAGAATTTGGTATGCCTGAATTAAGTTTGCCTGCTTTACCTGAGACAGGTCGATGTTTACAACTGTCAAAGGTGCCACTGTTTGCATTCGCTCTTCCCACACTGTCCTTCATTGTTTTCCTACGCTCTGACAGCCCCTCCCTGGGTTCTTGCCAGCAGCAATGTGAGTGATGGGGTTCCCTCCCAGAGTGCCCAAAGTGCTCCCACGGACCAACTCCAGCTTCTAGCAAGCCGAAGACTAAAGAAACCGATTTCAACAAATTGCGCATTCACATTGCACATGGTCAAACCCATCGTACGTTTCCCGCTGCATGACTATCAAACTCAACAAGTAGCTGAAAGTCACCGCAGCCGTGAGCCACAACCACAAGGCCAGGATTTCTTTCCACTAGTTTGTGTTTCATAAAAGCCTCCACCACAAGCCACCCACAAGGTGTGAGCCCTCCTCCGCATTTCAGTGAATTACCAACTTGCGCTGAGTTTAAGTCAACGCAAGCTACCGATATCCTTCAGCCAAACTACAGAGCCCGACAAACACAAACGATGCTGGTATTTTTTCCAGGTTCTTCTCTCTCTCTGTGACAGTTATTTTAACTTCTCTGCGAGCACCTCTAATATAATAAGAACAAAGCTGCAATGCTTATATGATAAGCTGTATTTACACACTTTTGGATTTCCAATCGGCACGCTCCCATCTTAATTTGTAGCTGTAAAGAATATACTTATAACATTCCAAAACTGTGAGCAATTCCAACTCTGTATTTTAAGTGATAAAAATAAATACAATCCGACAGAAGTATCTTTCTTCATGGATGGTAGAATGTAATACACAAAGGCTAAAATAAAATTCATGCATCTATCTAAAACTGTTTAAACATCCTCATGACAGATTTATACACATTTTTGAAAGCCAGGAAACCATCCTGTTCAGTGATACAAAATTTTTATTTCTAGCTGTGATAAAACCTGACATATTGGGCTCTGGTCCTCACACCTATAGAGCCGAGCAACATAGTAATGGCAATGGTCAGGTCTCTCTCTTGTTATTTTTAAAAGCAGTAAAGAAGTTTTATTGTGCTTTATTCTTCTTTTAAATCTAAATATAGTATGTAGAAAGAGACTCTGCTCTTGTAGTGGGTTATTACTATTCATTGGTTAGCCGCTCATGAGCGATATGGCCACACCAACGCTTCTTAGCACTTTTACATCTAGTTTATCATTGCAGTCCTTGTAACGCTGATTTGGAGACTTCTTGGATTTTAGTTTCCATTAGCAAATTGTCATTAAAAGAATTACACCCCCTTGGGAATTACATGCAAGCAGGAGTCCTAAAGTGAAGGTATCATACAGAAAGCAGGTTGATTAGATTTCATCGTTAGAAAGCTGCATAGACAAACCAATGGCTCGGAGATAATAACTTAGAACAAAAACCCGGCAAAACCTGCTAGTTTAAGCTTTGCTCGGAGGAAAAATTCCACAAATTTAATCATCCTTGGGAAGCACTTTTTACATAAGGGTGGACTCAAATTATTAACTATTAGCATTATGAAACAAGCTGCTTACTTCTTGATCTGTTCCAGCTTGCTTTCTTCTGCCTTGATGTAATCTTTCAGTGACACCACCAAATCTTTTTCTGTATTAATTAAGTCTGTCATATGACCTAGAAAACAAATTAGTTTGGTTAGAAAAGGAGAAACAAAAAAACCCAAGAACCGAGAACAGAGGCGTTCTTCCTCTCTTCTTTCTTCCCCTCTTCAACTCTTTCGTCCCCAAAGTCCTTCCGCATTTTCTTAAATAATCCTGAAGGAGTACTTGAGTAAGGCTTCTTGCCTTTTTTTTTCTGAAGGAGAAAAATCTCATGTTGGACCAAGCTTGTTGCCATGGAAATTAACATAATATCACATATTTATTATTAGAACTAATTTAGGATTCATTTGGAAAAGGAAGTAGGTTGCAACAGAGTAATCTTTCATCCAAGCATATATAATGTAGAGCAAATAAAGACAAAGCTACAGAAATATACAAAGACTTCACGTTTGATATACAAGACTAATCCAGCATCTTATTTTTAAGATTATTTGCATGACTTCAATGGGTCCCCTAACAGACTCTGTTATTAATTAGTAATTGCTTCATTTCCTGCAAGGAGGCAGCTGAACCGGTTCATCACGAAGCAATACAGTCCACATCTTCAGCTGTGTCACAGGCCATCAGAACCCGAGTTCTGATGTACAGAGAGTACGCCGACACACTGGTATCATTATGTACCCTCAAAAGCTGTTTCGCTTGCTTCCACATATGTGCAACAGTTCACACGAAAATTTTTTTTAAAATCCAATACCTATAAGAATACTTAACGAATACAAAGCCTAGCCTGGGTCATTAGACTAACTGGACTGACTTAACTCAAAGCGTGTTTCTCCCAAAAGAAAGAAGTCAATAAGGCTGTAAGAACTAGGAAGTGGATTTAGTTCTGTACCAATTAAAGCCTTGCACGCCACTAACACATCATTCCAGAATCAGTTTTGAGAGCCATCAAGAAATTCTTTCAGCTATGCAGCATATACACCAAAACATGTCTCACCAATGGAGGTGAAGAAGTCCGTATGGGCGTAAGAAAAAGGCAGCAGAAGTCCAAAGGCTACGGTATACCAAATCTTGTTGAATGCCATAGTTCAATAGCTGTCACCTCACCACGTACCTACAAAAGAAACGTAAGGTAGGTAAAACATCCCTATTCACCAGAGAGTTGAATCTACCTTCAAAAGAGACAGCTTATTCTCTTGGGGCTGCAGAAGTTCTTGAGGTAGCAGAATCTTGATAAGCTTGAGCAGCTCTCACAGAGGACTGATGCCCTTCTGCAGGTTTTCTTACACTTTTGTCTTGTGTGGTAAGAAAAGAAAGAATAGCTGGGAGACAAGGTCTTCACAAGCACTCATCATCTTTTTGACATCTAACACTGCAGATAGAGCTGCTTCACAAAAAGTACCTAAAAACCCAAGACCAAACACTGCAAAAAAGCATAATACCAAGTTAAAATACGTATTATCAAGTTCATCACCCAATGAAAAAAAAAATGTTTCCTTTGATCAGTCAAAAAGATGCCAGTGGAACAGGTCTAAATGAAAACCCTATGCAACCAGTCCACAAAGTTACTTGCACGCTCCCGCTCTTCAGCTGCCACCATCATGAAGCCAGCCTCCACACCTGATACAAAAGGTTTCTGTTGGCTGGTTCATAGTCCCTGGATAAGTCCATAGCAGGCTTACAGGCAGCGCTTTCTCTTACAAACAGCTGCCAAGCTCTCAGCCTTTCAAGATCCCAAACCCTTTTAACAGACTAGGATTTCCTCGCTACTCTGTACTCAAAAGTAATTATGCTGTCTTGGAATTCACAAGATTTACTTTTTTCCACACATGAAAGCTTAAAATCTCATGTATTGTATCTGCTCAGAAAAATTAAAACAACTGCATGTACCAACAGAAACTGCTTTACAACTCTTCCAACAGCAAGGCAACTAATGAAGGGGGAAAAAAAAAAAGAAAAAAAAAAAAAGGAAAAAAAAAAAGGCGGAAAAAAAAAGGAAAACAAACAAAAAAAAGAAACATCACAAAGCAAGTCCAGCTACAAAATGGCTCGGCCTATTTAGGGAAGAAAGCAGTATGTTTTGATTGAGTTGACAGTACTGGTAGTGAACACCTTAGAACCAGGTGTGCCATTCACACAAGGTGTAAACAAAATCAGCAAAGTGCAAAAGTCACACCCAAAGAAAAATCATCCCACCCAGAAGCAGAGGTATTAACAGGAAACATTCCCTTGACTCCAGAGTGCAGGATCTCTTCTCGTGTTGCACCTGAAGGGTCAGGAAGCAGTTCCCTCCTTTCCTTTCCACCTCTAGCACTACAGAAAGAGCGGCACTTGGGATTAGATTTACTGACCCTGTGGACTGCCTCTTGGACGGGGCAAGCACAGTTTCACTGGCACGAAGAGGAACAACAACAAACTCGTACGAGCCTAGAACAGCAGCACAACCTCCAACTCTTGTAAATCATCTGAAATCCGCATGACCAAAATTGAAGGGCTGAAACATTCTTACGCATTCACCGGCAGAAAGTAAGTTGTAAAGTAAAAATCTGGAGGGAAGCCTGGAGTCTTGCTTTTTCCCCGGTCGAGTCAGGCGCCTCAGCCTCACCACTGCTCCAAACCAGCCCTGCTGTCCACAGCAGCATTCCTCACCTCCTCATCCCCTCCGCAGGCAGCCAGGCAACAAGCTAAATCAGACTATTTCAAACATAACTAATGCAAAAAAATCCCCCCAAAACGCTCATTTCACCCTGGTTCAGTTCTGATACAGTTCACTATATAGCCATGTAACATCCATGCCAGTACAAGAGGGCAATTGGGAGGCAGGAACTGGCAGCCAAAGACAGCAAAGGAAGGCAAAATTCTTGTTTCTGGTAGCAGCACAGGTTTAATCCATTTGTGAAACTCCAGCCCTAAACACAACGAACAAATACACAACCCTCCAGGCAGCCTGTAACACCTAGTTTTCAGCATAAACCAGGGATCACGGCAACATCTATACAACTGTACCTCCCTCTTCTGTTACTAATGTCAGTCTCGTTAAACAAGAGCTAGCTTCAATTGAGTAATTACTCTAAATTAATGGGTCACACCTGGAATCAAGTTTTCTTGCTGGCAAATTTCACTCTTTACTTACAAGAACCTGTATCCACATGCTCAAGGACAGTGATGTGTACCTGCACTCCTATTGAAAACACTGCTCAATTCAAATTTTGCTCTGCAGAAAGCCAAGTGCCTCCTGCTCATTCAGCACTCAAGCTAATACATCTGTGAATCAATTACAAAGTACAAACAGTTCTACTACACGATAAATATTTGCTGACACTATCAATACTCAGAATTCATTGAGCTATTTGTTTACTGCACTCAGTGAAATGCAAGGAAAGCTTCAGAAAGTTTACTTTTTACTATTAATCAATATGAAACTTTTCTAAAACACAAATGAAACAAAAAAAACACCAAAAAGGGGATGAAAACGATGCTTCCTCTCCACCTACGGCTCTTGGTGACAGTCTTCTACCCCGCACGATAGAATGATGCCTTAAAGCCTGTTTGAGTAGCATGCATTGGAAACAATTTTTCCTCTTCTCTACCTGCCTTTACAGCCTGCTCCAAAACTGGGCTGACTCCGAACGCAGTCGCAAACCTACTCCCTCCTCAGACCTTCACAGGCATACAGCAGAACGAGTGAGTGGCAACGGTCACAAATTGCAACAAGGGAAATTCTAAGTAGGTACACAAAGAAAAGGTTTCTCACAGTGACAGCAGTAAGGCACTAGAAGAGGTTGCCCAGAGAAACTGGATTTCCCAGTCTTGGAAGAATTCCAAAACTAAATGGGACAAGCCCGCATGCAGCCTAACCTAACTTCCAAGCTCACCCAGCTTCAAACAGGAGGTTAGGCTAGATGACGTCCAGAGGTCACTTCCAACTTCATTTTTCCTTCCTTTCGCAGCCTCCCAATTTTCTGTCATTTGCAAGGACTCAAGACTCCCGTAATAGCTTTGAGCCACCCAGGGTTACTTCCCTCCCAGACGGAATTCAGAGTTGGAAGCAGAGCCCAAGGCAGCGGCCAGCCAAGCTCTCACTGCCCTAACAGCAGTTGCTAAGTAGCACAGCTTTCAAAACTACTGCAGAAGGATCAGCCACAGGTTCCCACATCAAAGAACATAAAGCTCGGTTAAGATACATGCTGGAAATCTCTTAGATGCACAAGCTGCCAAATAAGTAGGCTTAATTTCTTCCTGTCAGTGACATGAGGTAAAACAAGATGAAAATCCTCTCTACATTATTCCTGTCAGTCTGATTCTCCTCCTCAGCCCTGTCCATCAGGCAAACACAGAGATGGCAGTTGAGCATCTCGGAGAGGAGGGAATCCACTACCCACACAGAGAAGTGGGAGTCCAGCCGACAGCTTTAACACAGGAGCTTTCCGACTTTCCGAAAGAAGTACATTTGCTAAGCTTTGAAACAGTAAAACATGGCAGAGCAGACAAAAAAATGAGTGGGAAAAAATAGCAAAGAACAAACAAACTGAAGATACTAGTAAAACAAAGCAGCAATTAGACGAATGACACTGCCAAGCACAGCACAGGATTCCCCGAATGGTAGAGATACACCACAAATGCCGTTTCAAATGATGAAACTTAGAGGCGGGTTTTTTGAGGACTTTCAAAGAGTTCAGCTCTGCTCTACAAGTAGAAACAACCTGCAAGAGTCACAAGAGAGTGGATGTGCATGTAGCATCCACGCAAGCACAAGGAAAAGTGAAGTTAAGACAAACTACAGACAGTGTAACAACAATCAAGGTCACGCTAATTGGTGACCAAAGACTGAAACATTTAACTGAAGATGCTTATTATATAAGTCTCCTCACTGCCAATTCCAAACTCCCAGGTGCTTACCAGGATCCAGAAAACAAGATAGAAAATGGAAACCGAGGGTGTACTTCAACACGGAATTATTCTGCAACAGCTCTAACTCAATTCCAAAACAGCTTCTTTATTTACATAAGAAATTAAGTCTGCTGCAAGGCGAGGAATCAAAACTGTATCACCAAGATCCTCAACTTTTCATTTAAATACTGGTCCACTCTCACAATCCTTACTGTACCCCACTGTATGTTAAAAAAAACCCAACAACAAATCAGTGAAATTGAAATGAGTTTAGGGGGGACAAAGAGGATAGCACCAGAAATGATAGCGACTCACTGCACTAAACCTCTCCAGTCTCAACGAGAACTCAAGTTATAGTCTCATGACATGATGTGACTGGAAATACTACTAAAAAGGAAAGAACCTTCCCAGAGTAAGTACTAAGTACCAAAAACATTTAGCTGTCATCATGGCTTAACAGTCTCACAGGACAGGAACATTAGAATCCAGTTCCCTAAGTTCTCTAGCACATTATATTTAAAGGCTATTTTAAAATTAAGATCCAAGGAGTGAGAGAAGAAAGGTTTTCTAGAATTGCTGTTAACAAAAGAACATGGCATGTTTTAGGCTTCTTTTTAATGACAAAGTTGTAATATAAGTAATCTTTTATATATATAAGTAATGTAATAATCTAATAAGAGATGAGAATCAATTTTAGAGCCAGCCAAGTAGGTGACGTGTTTTAAGTATCATTTATTGCCAACTTGAAGACAACATTTGTGAGTCTGACTACAGAGCAGGCATGTTTGTACACAGACTTGTACCCAAGGAACAAGGGGAACAAGCAAGGTTTTCCTTCGTTTCTTCCAGACTAAGACTGAACGGACACAGCTCTCTCAGAGCCCACTTGTTTTAACTTTCTAAGCCAAGACAAAGAACACTGGCGATGGAGAGGAGCACTTATCTTATTAGACACAACAAGCAGGCGGCTATCCTTCTATTTATTCTTCTGCTCAAGGATTAGCAGAATATCTATAGAGCTATACAGAATGTTTTCAGATATTAACTGCGATTATAAAGAAAGCAGGAAAATCCCAACGTTCAACAGCTGAAAAATGGTAGCAAAGAAGAGCTCTTTTAGGCTGAAGCTGTAGCCCCGCAGGTGGTTCTGCAGCAGCAGAAAGCCTGCTCCTCTCAAGGGGAACAGCAAGTCATTCCGAAGTTATTGCAAGAACGCTGCCTAGAAACACACAGCGCAAGTGACAGCAAAGATGCTGTTTCAGCACAGACTTTATTTACAGTCTTTCCTCAGTTAAACAGACACAATTTAATCAAGTAAGGTTTTTTCAACAAGTACATTTTTTCAGACCACTTTCTTTTTTTAAAAAAAAAAGTTTCCTTATCTATAGCAACTCAACATGGAGGCAGAATTTTCCTCCCATAAACCTCTATTTATCGTCACTCCGTCCACAGTGTTACTCATTATCTATCCTTTATGTTTTTCAAACTGCACTGGGTATTTCTAATCCATATGCACGCCTCAAAATAATAGCTTTAAATCCTGGATTTTAAAACCATTCATTACGGAACAATGTTTAAATCTGTACAGGTCAGAGAGCCGCTCTCTCTTCTGGCTCGATGCATAGCTCTTAATGCATACATTAACCGTGTTGTTCAACTGATGTTTCTGCAGCAGCTCCTGCCTCCACACTACCACCTCAGCTGTGCCAGCAGACGACCCGTCATGCTTAGGGCTGCACAGTGAATTTGCAAAGGGAACTAACCCACATCAGCTAGTTTCTGCTGGGAGGTGAGGTAGTGATTTCCCCCCCATAGACTCATTTCTGATTTGGTTTATCAGATGTACCAGCCCATGTGAAGAGCACAGACCAGGAACTGCTTAGGACAGCACTGCCACTGGATAGCAGTTCATGAAATGGTACTGCTTCTTAGCTTCTAAATGAATCAACAGCTAAAAGAGATATGCCTACCTGTGCCACAACCACTGCTTAAATAGCAGAATTAACACTCTCAGCATAGCAAGATTTAGGCATATTCCTGCTACTTTGAGTTGCGGGGCAGGGGGGGGAATCAGTACTGGTTCTGTCAGCACATAATTAAGAAGCAGTGCAGAGTACCCTAGGTCAAATCAAATGCTTTGTAGTAAGGTTCAAGACATTCAAATGGATCCAACAATGATCCACAAGTAGTAATGGGTGCAGAATAGCAAGACAGAGAACATCTCTTACCCCAAAAGCAGGCCTCTGCCTCCTGAACAAACTGGGAAGTCATTACCTTTATTTTCCACCCGTGCCAGAGTACTGTTTGCATGCTTAGCTGAACAGTCTTCGGCATTGGAAGAAGCTGCATTTAACATTATCTACTTGTCGTAACCAATAGCTTCTTTCGTTTATTAAAACCTCAAGCACTGAACCTTTACGTATCCAAAGTAGGCAAACACTTAACCACTTGAGCACCTCTCCATCTCCTCTTACTGAATTCAGCAAGAAAAAAAATGTGAAACTGAATGCTGGGCAATCCTACTGATATCTTCTCTCTGTAACCCTGAAGCATCTTTCCTCTAAGAACATCCCACTCCTCAGGTAAATTAGAAGATTTACTCTAAGTATATTTGACATTTTTTTTCCTCTTCGTTCAACAGCATCCTCAAGACTCTATATTGGAGTTTTTCCTTCTAGTCAGGTTAGGTCCTACCAATACCTGCTCAAAGGTACAGCTTACTGCAAAGTTAGATGCAAGATAGGTTTTCCATAACGCAATTGGCTGAATCCAAGCCAAAGTAAAGGATTCAGAAAGAGAGGGAAATCAAGATAAGCCTTACTCCTCACCATGTAATCGCTGCACACAGCGCCCGCGGTTACAAACACGGTGTGTGACAACTGCTGCAGCCCCTTCAGCGCTTATGCAAAGTAACTTTTCACCTGTCCGAGCATGAAATCGTTTCAGCGCCCGAGCGCTCTTTAACTCCAAAGGCATCAGCTGCACGCAGCTCCCTTTAATTCAGCCCCAGCAGCAGCCCCCGGCTGGAGAGATGCCGCCCAGCCGGCTCCCGGCGGGTGCCCAGCAGCCCGGGCGGTTCCACAAAGCCGGGCTGGGACCGGCGGGCGGGAGC
>NW_009198577.1:819-1469 GCF_000690835.1 Fulmarus glacialis | reverse complement strand
GCTTGGACCCCACTGATGGTAAACATGCCCGTGGTCCCAGAGAAGGAACCGAAGAATCACAAAGGGATGTCCAAGAGTCTATTCTTGTAGCAGATGACAGCTACAGAGGCACTGCCAGGTACCTTCTGCTGGTACCAGCCATACTGGTTGCTACTTCCAGAGTTATGTCGCAGGTCCGCTGACACCGAGGGCGGCTGAATCAGCGCTGCCTGAACCAGGGAACCTGGAGAGGGAGAGGAGAGAAGGGAGAAGACGGGGGTCAGCCAGTGCCCCAGGAGCACAACCCACCATGAGCAGCGGGACGGGGAATGCCATAATCAGAGGAGAACAGACCCAGACACGGGCATAGGCAAATTTGGGGAGCTGAGCCCAGCACAAAACGCCCCAGCACAGAGGCAGCTCTGGCAGCAGCAGGAGGACATGGCTGTCAGTAGTAAGAGGCAGTGGGGTGGCAGACAAGGCCACACTGTGAACTTTGCAGGGACAGGGACAATGGTCCTCAGCCACAAAGTCACCTCCAGTGCTCTGGGATACAAAAGGCAGGACATTCAAAGATATGGCTGTGCAGAGGGGACAGGAACGTGCCTCAGCCCCACAGCCACAACTCTGCTGGCCCAGGCGGGAAAACGGCTGCAAACCTTTTTCTGCCT
>NW_009198577.1:0-564 GCF_000690835.1 Fulmarus glacialis | reverse complement strand
CTGGCCGGGTTCTCCTGGGTTCGCTGACAGCGAGGGCGGCTGAGTCAGCGCTGCCTGGACCAGGGAACCTGGAGAGGGAGAGGAGAGAGGGGAGAAGACAAGCATCAGCACAGTGCCCCAGGCAGTGAGACAGGACCCCTGTACCCAAAGGTCCTAATGGTACAGATAGACCTCAGCCCCACACACAGAGCCCAACGCCTGAGCCCTGGGGACTGTGAGGAGAGCTGGGAGAAGCAAGAGGATGTGGCTGCCAGCAGCAGGAGCCAGAGGGGCAGGTGAGAAGGCAATGTCATGCCTTTACTTGGGAGAAACACGAGGTGCCCACAGCCCCAGAGTCACTTCCTACATGGCAGGGTACAATCAGGGGGACATTCACAGCCATGGCCATGCAGAGAGGACATGAACATGCCTCAGCCACAGCCTGCCCAGCCATGAGTCAGAAGGCTAGAAAACCTCCATTTTTATCTCCTCTGTAGCTCACTTCCACTTCTCTATGTCATTACAACAACATCACTGCTGCTGTCCCAGCCACCAGAGTAATAGACAGCTTCGTCCTCGGCTTGG
>NW_009198576.1:31110-43786 GCF_000690835.1 Fulmarus glacialis | reverse complement strand
GGTGAGGGGGGCGGGTGCCTGGGCCGAAGTGCCGCGCTGCTGCATCAACCGACGGGTTAGAAGTGCTGTGTTAAAACAAACCACTCCGCTTTTAGGGATTTAATCACTCGAGAGCTCTTTCCCCTCCTCCCGCCTTGAAAGGAGCGAGGTAGCGGGAGCTGCGGTCCTGCCCAAGAGCGACGCTTGCCTGGCAGTGGTTGAGCTGTTTGGTACCTCAGAGGGTCGTTGTGCTCCCAGAACCAACCGCAAAACCAGCACCAGGCCCCTGGTGAGCGCAGGTTCTCTCTCCTGGTCCCGCCGTGCGTCTCCCACTGTAAGCGCGTGTTTCCTAGGGCTGTAGAGCCAAGAAGCTCAGGCCACTGGTGCCTGTCACACATAAATTGTGAGCGTTGCTTGTAAATTGATCCAAATTAGCCTATTAAATCTGTTTGGTAACTGTTTTCCTTTTTAGCTTGTGGCAGAGCTGAAAGGGCTAGGAGAACGCTTGGGAGTGTGAAATGGGGGTCTGTGGTGAGTATAGGTTATCAGTTGATGAAGAGATAGACTGGCAATGTTATTGTGTACTGGTCTTTGTAAAGTTGAGTTTTTGTTAACCAAAGGGGCAAACTTTCTTAGGTGAAAAATATCATCTCACATGTTGTCCAAGTTCTGTTTGAGAAAGAGTAAACTCCAGTGCAACCTCTGGTCTTCTTCTTAGGCATTGTACTGTTCTTTCATGAAACTAATGGGTTATTTTGCTCATTTGAGTAATATTCCCTAATAAATGTTGAGTAATATTTCAGCAACTGAGTCTTCCTCATGCTCTTTGCTGAGTAGCTCTGTGACTCTGGGGGCCCCAGTGCTTATTGGGTCGCCTGAGCTGAGATTTGCTGTGTGTGAATTTTGCCAGGCAAATGAAGTGAATCTGCTCACAAAGCAGTCCAACAAACATCTGAATTAGTGCAAAGTTTGTGGCAGGAGTGTATGACCCAAAGCAGGGCGTAATAGGATTTCCCTGTTTTGTTGGTGACAAACATCTGTCTTAAGCTGTCTGGTATAATTTCATCTGAAAACTTTATTTGTTGTCAGGAAGCCTTTTCATACTGACACATACATTTTCTGCTGTGATCTAGTCACCTAGATAAGTAGCAGTCCTTCTCCCTCTCCCTGCCCTCCCTGGGACTTGTCAGATAATTGAAACTTGCAAAGTAGAGCATCGTGTTCCAGGATTGGCAAAGGATGACATTGGTTTGGAAGGGAGAGGCTGTGGCAAGAATTGCTGTTCGTGCACTTTGTCAATGTGGTCTTCCCATGGGCAATACACACTAGAGGCAAGAGGCATACGTACTTTCTGTACAACAAATGTAGTTGTTACATAAAAGCACCAACCATAAAATTTTTATTTTAACAACTTAGACTGTGTTGGTTGTAAGGGTAATACCGGCGATGTTGAGCACCTCAGTTTCTAATGACCAGATTCTTGTGAAGTTAGTTGTTTTTTCCCTGAAATGAATTGCTAAGGGTTGTATTTGCATTTTGAGGATTAAGTCCTTTATGGGCCTAACCAATAGCACAGGGAATGAAGAGAATAGCTACTGCTATCCACAGATTTATTGCAAGAGGCAATAAAGGACAATGTATTGTGCAGTTCTGTGTAGTTTGGTTTTCTGGTTGCCATCCGTCACTCATTTGTGTGCCCTAATTATTTTTGCTAAAATGGGAGTCCTTAATATTATTTATAAATCCTCTCTACCTTCTTGTGTCCTTGTTTCCTAGCTGTGGGACTTAACTAGTTTGCCAGTGTTCAGCTTCCCAGGAAGGGGAAAGTGTTCAATGAGAACTTGGACAGCTTTGAGACTATTGTTTAGCTTTGCTTAATAGAGCAAAATTCATGTGGAAAAGGAAGGTGGGAAGTAGCACAGAAGTAGATGTAGTGTCACCTAAGAGGCCTTAATTTCAATGGTCTTGAGACTGTTCTCCTTGTCCTCCTTTCTCGGTGTCTATTATGCTATCTGCCTCTATTTGATCTGTTTTCCTTCCTGGTCTCTTTCCAGACATACCTGTTCCAGTGGCTTTGTTTCTCTGATTTGTGTGTCATGAGTTCGGAAGGCATATACTACCTTTTCCTTAAGTACCATAAGAGAGGTGGAAATATTTTTAACCACTGCGTAGCTGCTAAGACCTGAGGTTCTCTCTTACTTATGTAGTGTTTTAATTTTGGTGTGGTGACTTTCTGTTGTATGTGAGAGCTATGGATATCCTACGCTGTCCGTAGCAAGTCCAAGAAGCCCTGTTGTTGTGTGTGGGCAGCCATCAGGAATACCGGTTGTCTTGACTGGTGATGGGAAGGAGCAGCAGTTGTTTTGGCTGCAGCAGAGTTCCCCTCTCCTGACTGACCTACTATTTTTCAGGGCCAAAAGAGCAGCAAAATATGAATTTGTAGGTATGTCACAGTGCCCTCTGCTGACTTTTGACGTGGAGGACTTGTTCTGACATGCATGTCCCAGGCAAATTGACTTCTGATTCAGTTTGAGAGTTTGCAATTTGGGGTTAATCAACTGCACTAAAATAGTTTGGTTAAAGCTTTAAGGAACTAGGGAATGGAGCTAGTAGAGAATTAAAATTTTTAACTGCATGTGAATTGTCTTGAAGAGTCATGCACAGGAAACAGGGAGTGGTTCAAATTCACTGCTCCACATAATAATCTTTGGCAAAACTACATTTTAATGAAATCTTTTCCCTTTGCTCTGTAAATGCCATTATACTTAGGCATCTAAACATGTGAAATACCTTGTACTAATTGTATGTCTTCTCCTTTCTGTCAAGTAGCAGAAGACTTGAAGCACATAATTAAAACGTCTTTTCATTTTGAAGTTTTGTGTCTATGGGGTGCTGCTGTAGTAAGTATAGGTCGTTATTAATTCTAAAACACACTGGCTATTGCAACAGTTTTCAGAATGATTACTGCAGGGTTTTTCCTTTTTTCACTTCCAAAACCAACGAGAAGATAGTAATTTCTTTCAGAGTCTCAGAAAACTTCTCAAAGTGGTACACCTTGTCAAGTTCTTAGTCTGTAATGGTGGGAATAGCTTTTTAAATTTGTGGCTGCCCATCTTGTTAACTTCTAATAGAGCCTGTGCTTGACTTTTAGTCTGCTTTAATTGCTCATTCTTCTCATTTGTAAGGTCTGAGCAATTGTGTACACATCAGTTGCTGAGACAGTATTTAATAGTAAACATGCTGAGTACTTGTCAGTCACAGCCTGGTATGGATGAGATCAGACTATCCTGTTGTGCCAAGCAAAGATGTGAAGCATCCTAAATACAAAGTAGATGGCCATTTTGTTCTTGCAATCTGTTAAAGCAGACTGTCTGCTGTGTAATCTGTTAACTTTTTTCCCCTCCTCACTTAAAAATGAAAGTTCCCCCATCTGTGTTGCTTTGCAACACTCTCTCTACCCTCATGTTTAAGTACATGTTTTGTTTTCAGTAAAGTTGGTCAGCAGTCATGACTGTTGGAAGGGAGAGTTGTAGTGGTCGACAAGGGGGTGTATTTGTCCTGGGTACTAATAGTTACTTTTCTGTGTGCTTGTACTTATAATGCCCACCTTCCCCAGCCCCATTTTAGAGCCTTGCAAGGAGCAAAAGATGTATAAGTAAAAGATTCAGCAAGCATTTGTTGGTTCTAATATTAGATTATAACTGTAACTACATTAAGCTGGACAGTCTGTTTGGGGCACACAAGGAGGTGACCTGAAAGGTACGTAGTAGTATTAGTCTCTTTCAGCTTTTGCTACTTCATAGATTGGAGCTGTTTCTTTCATGGTAGTTTCCAAGGCATTATCTTACTCTACTTTTAGTACTTTTGTTGTTGTTCGACATTTTCAGACATCCAGCTGCCCCTAGAATTACTAGACATCTGAGAATGGATGGCCGAAGCCACAGCTTCTGTATTGATTGGACTGTTGTCAGGAATACTTGGTTTAGCATGGTGGTGATGTTTTATGTAACTGTATATGCTTTGTTTGTAAACCTGGATGGTGTCTTGCTCTTGGAATACAAATTCTTTTAATTAGAAGCAGTAAGTACAAAAATATTTACCCTCTTGTTTGCTAATCAACATGCTGTCAAACATGTTGTCTTGAAACAACCATAATTCATCAGGTGGAATTAAGTAATGATACCACCACATGCTGTGTGGAAGGAATAGCTGTATACAGTCTAATCTTCAAGTCAGAACGGCCATTTGTGGGAGAGTTTCTTTGAATGTTTGTAGCCTGCTCTTCTCCTGGCAGGATGGTTCCAGCTGAAGTATAAAGGATGTTGAGTGTTGGATGCTGAATGCCTTCCAGTTTAAAGGCCTATAAATTGCTGCTGCATCTGTGTGGAAAAAGGAGTTGCTGTCATAATGTGAGCGACTGAGATGCAGAGATGTGCTGAAATGTCTGTCTCGCCACAGGACTGCAAAGGTTCAGTCACCACATATCAGTTGTCCTTGGCACAGCATGCTATGCTTAAACAGATAGCACAGGCCTGTTGCAGGGAGGGGCTATCCTGCCCTTCAGCCTCTCCTCATTCTCCACTTTCCACAGGGTCCAAATGTTGTGCAGCCACAGGGTGAGTCTGGTTGTTCTGTCAACCCAAATGAAAATTAGCATGCTTGAAAGAGGTTAATCTTTTGTTAGTTGCCGCAAACTGCACCAGCTATGCTGCAGTCGTGTAGTTGCTAGGTAAGTGAGAATGAAAAGTTGCAGGACAAAAACAGCATTGTTTTTGGCATCAGCATATTACCAGACTGGTTAAAGCGTGCTCTGAAACTACATTCTTCACTTGCACATTGCTGCTTATTCTTTCTTGTAGTGAAACTAGTTCCAGTAATAACGGTGCAGCTGTTCTAATCAAGCAAGGTGTCAGATTTTTTTAAAGGGTCTTAAATTTTATAGGTTGAAATCTGTAAGCATATGTGAGTCTAGGGATTAAGTGTATTGTCTTGTCTGTGTGAAAGTTTAAAATAACTTGCATAATTGAGCAGTGAAATCGTCAGAGCACTTCTCTCCAATAGTTCAGCTTCTCAGTTAATCCTAATATGTACAGCAGAAAGTGTCTGCTCACTAAACTTGACTTGTAATACCTATTCTGTAAGTTAGTGCAATGTAAAATTACTAGCTTTGACAATTTGTAACAAATAAACGTCCCCACTGCCTGCCTGGCACACCTTTCCTTAAATCAATGTTTGCTACGCAGTCTAGCTGCTCTTTTCTCTCCCATGTTTATGGGATTGTGTAGATGCAGAGCATGTGTGGTCAGTGTTCACAGCCTATGGCAGGCGGGTGGAATAAAGCTTGCTCAAAACAGATGGAGCACAACTAGAGACGTACTGTGGAGTCTGGCGTTCTTACTTAATGATCTTGGCATGTACTCTGTTACAAAACGTGCTGAAATCCACATCTGTGTCCTGTGCATTGTAGATAAAGAAATACCAAGAACTGCATGGTCTGGCACAAAAGGACCTTTCTAATTAAAACAAACCACCTCTACTCTTGCATGTTCCACAAACGAATGTCTGCTTCGACCGAGCATATTTTAGGCTCTTGAGCATTTCTGCAACCTAGATGGAACGGCTTGTCTTTCCTGGTTATTTTGTATGTAGAGCCAGCTACTTATATGCTCATATAAGGCTGAGGAAGATCCCAAGCCAAATTCTGGTATTTAAAAAAAAAAAAAAAAAATTGCTTTGGCTCAATACTTTTAATCCTTGATAAGAAATTATTAAAAAATATATGTAAAAACATGTCTGGCAAAATCCCCTGTTCTGATGCTTCATGTGTAAAGAAGCTTTCTCTAAGCTTTTTTAATCCTTTTTATTCTGCTTTTGAAATTTTGGAATTTCAAAACCTGTACTATTATGTGACAGTGTTAGGTTTTTAGAGAAGAAAATATTGCAGCTGAAAACAATATGATCTCTCTGTTGTGAATCTTTCAAATTTTAAAGACCTGCCAAACTAGATTGTAACAATTTACTACTGGACAAATGAGATAAGGCGTATAGAGTCTAGGTAGGAAAGATTATTGCAGGTTTTTTGCTGCCCAGTCTGACTTGAAACATGACTGGCCTCAGTGGCACTGAATAACCAATCTGATCAGATGCTTTTGGACATGGGAAATAAAACACCCCATAGTGGCTAACTCTGTATTGAGCCTTTTGTCAGCTATCGCTGTTACTTTCCAGTTCAGTTTATCACTGACAAAGTAATAGGGCGTTAACTTGTGTTTCTGTTGTGTTTTATAGCTAGTCTGCAAGCATCGACATGGAAGTGGGTTTAACTAGATGAATGTTTTCCCTGTGTTTATCGTCTTTGAATTATTGCTCACATATACTGAAGACAGTTGGAACTTGCATTTGATGTTGAAAACTAAGTGCGATTTCTTTCAAAAGCCTTTAACCCAGCGTTTAAATGCAAGGATTCACAAAGCAGAATTTTTCCTGAAGTGAGAAGTCTGACTAATGCTTTGCTTTACTTCTGCTAATAAAGCTGTTGGAACTTGCAGTGCTCGAAGGGGAAAGTCAGAAAACAGTTTGTGCTTGTGCCTTCCTACCACTGTCTGGTTTTGTTATTTTCTCCCCCCACCCTGTTTTGTAACTCATTGATCAAAACCATGGAAAGGAGAGTGAGGAAAATGGTCACCAGCTTAGAGATATGTTGATTAGTTTTGATAGTGTAGTAATGTTACCTTAAACTGTGATGTAAAAAAAAAGTTAATTCTTCGGCTTTGTTCTCTTATTATTCACTTTTGTCTGCTTGTCTTTTTTCCCAGACTAGGACTTCGTCCTAGGTAAAAAAGCATGCCTAGCGTTACTCAGTTGAAGTGTGTTTACTATTACGCTGTTTTAGAAGCCAGAGGAGAAACTGACCTATTAACATTTTTCAGCAGCGAACAGCTTAAAATTTACTTGAAAGACAATATACCCACAGAAACATAAAATACACGTTTTAAATGACTGCTTTAGCAGTCATTAGTATGTCATAGATGCAGTATAAGCAGTGTTGGTTTTACTGTTCTACATGTAGAACTTTGAGTGGTAGCTTTTCTTGAATAAAAGTTAACCTTGAATGCTTGAGACAAAATGGAATTTACATTTCTATGAAGAGGATAATGTGAATCAGGCAAATTACCTTTCATTTGTATTTGGCAAATGACGTTTCTGAAAAGGCACACTTATATTCCCTCTGTATCTTTTGGTTTCTTAGCTTGTTTACGTATTACCAGTCAAGTGTATTTGTGTTAACAGAATTCTTCTCTCAAAAATGAACCTTTGGTTAATTAGTATAGTGTGCATTATCTGTTTTTAAGAACAAAACCTACCTCTCAAACTACTTTATTAATGCACGAGTCTCTAAAGAAAAAACAATAAATGATTGGGGTTCAGAAGGGAGGAAATGAAGGTATCTTTTAGCATGGTATTTTTGACATTTAGGTTAGGTTACTAATACAACTACATGAGTAAGTTTGGTAGAGATTCTGCATGTTGTCAGTTCTTGACAGTGTATTCAGAGAGTATTCTGAGTACCAGTTATAATTGAGGAAACACGTATACTTTGGAACGACAAGTCCAGATGTTATTTCATCAGTATCTGCCAAATAGAAATTTCATAGAAGAAGGCTTTTCCTGAGTACAATGGGGAAGTTTGGTTTTTGAATGCTCTAAGAGGCTTCAGAAATACTTTTCTGGGTCGTAAGATTAACAGAATTGTTTGGAAATCAGGGACCTTAAGGCAAAAATTGAGATGTAAATAACTTCTGATGATCAAAAGCAAAAGATGCAGCTGTCTGGGGAAGAGATAAGACAGGCTAATTTTTACTTCAAAACTTGATATTGTATGGTTGCACTTTTTTCTTTACTCACATTCTTGTCTTTTTGTAGCATTTTCTTGGGAGAGGGAGGACCTTGAGGCTGGTCTGCAACAACATGCTTAGGCTGTAGGATGTGTAAGGATTAAGTAGGAGCTTTCTGGGCCTTTGGGTTATGAACTTCACTTTTCTCTCTAAAACCAGCCAGCCAGATTAATATTCCACATAGTGTGGCCTGTAGCAGTATTGGACGCTTTTTTTTTCATTTAAAAAAAATGCAACCCATGTGATGAATGTATGGTTACAGTGTGGTTTGTCTTTCACTTACAAATGGTTCAAAAATAAAATAACGTTTTCCTTGGAACAAGCAGAAGCAATTCTTAGTTGGGACCACTCCTATTTTAAATCTTAGTTTCCTATAGCCAGTTATTTTGATGTTGATGGTGCTCCAAAAATGTTGAGAGAAGATACTCTTAGAGCAGCAAGCAACGGCATGATTGTGGATTTTATCTTGTGAGATTTTCCAAAGTCTCTAGCAGACCAATGTAAAGTGAAAAAGCAACGTTGACAAGGTAAAAATCCAACTGGAAATCCATTTTTTTTGTTAACTGTATGGCATTCTGAGGTATTAGAGGGAGTCTAGACTGTAAGTGATGGCTGAGGCCAGGAAGGGGAAACTCCAGTGCAGTGGCTAGCTTTAAAGCCACTTTGCAAAGCTGTAGGAAGCTTTAGATTCCAAAAATGGTTGAGAATGAGCATGACTTTATAGTCTTAACTTGAGAGAATATAAACTGTTTTTCCTCTAATACTGAAAATAATATTAGAAGTACTAGATTACTGAACTTCCATAGTTCGAGTGTTGGATATATCGGGTCACTTTTTCCTTATGCAGCTGCTGAGACAATAGAGAAAATATGCTTGAACACTTTACTAAAAAGAATTTCTCCCCATCTCATGCAGTTGAGACTTCGATGTCTGTATTGTGCAATTATGCACGGGCTTCCCATCATGACTTCCATAGTTATTGATTGAAGATAATATAACTTAGGGTAAATATGCCCAATTTAGCACTAACAAAGAAAAAGCTGGCCTTGGATCCTTTCAGACAACTAAAATTTTTTTCCCCATCACTGAAAGAGATTACTGCCACTTAAAATACTGAGTTACCTTGCTTTGGGACTTAGATACATTAATGAGTGAGGCTACTTTAAACATTAAGTACAGTTGCTGTAATGAGAATGTATTTTGTTAGGGTTTTTTGGGTTTTATTCTGGAGATGTGGTGTTCATGTATTTTGACAGCATTTGTTTTAGTTTTTCTTTCAACTGCAGAACTTCTGTCACTTAATTAGTATTGCTGTTCTTCAGCTATGCTATCTTACTGCTTCTGTTCCAATTTTGTACTGGATAAAAGATCATCTTCATCTGCAAATCTGGTTCTCACCTGGTCATTTCACCAGGATTGGGATCTTTGAGATCTCAAGAGCTGAAGCTTTAAGACTGTTAAACATGTTTAAAAATGTGCAGGAGTTGGCAGTACTGAGATGATAGTATTTGCATTATTCTTTTATGCTAGCTTTGGCTCATCCATCTGTCTTTGCTTGCTTCAAAATTTACTGTGGCACGCAGCAGAGAAACCATTGAAAAGAAGTGGCCACTGCCTTTACATGAATTAGCTGAAGTTACTATAATGAACAATTTTTCAGTGTGCCAGTTAGATTAAAATGGAAGGTCTTTACAAGGTCTCTCCTGGATTCTTCTAGAGTATCCTTGATATGAAGGATTTCATATTCTTACACAGAAATTAAGATCTAATTAAAAAATTGTAGGAGCTTCCAAAATTATTTTGAATACACGGGACACAAAGCTAAGAGTAGTAAGTGGGTAAATAAGAGAGCTGGTAATTTTTTACTTCAATTTCTCAAAGCCAAGAAACTAAGTATCAAACGCATATGTAACTTTAAACCTCATGACAAAATTAAACACCCATTCTTGAATTTGTAATGTTCATGTTAATCTTGTTCAGCACTTAATCTGCATTAAATTAGTAATGTCTTTTAGGAGCTCATCAGAAGTATCGTAAATTGAGAGGATCACATTGCTCATGAAAATTGTAGGTGTTGGTTGTAGTACCTCCAAAAGTAGTGAGTGTAAAGAACTTTTTCAAAAACAAGGAAGCTCATAAATGTGTTTCTCTGTGAATTGCCTTTATTATGTAAACTCTTTTAAAGCATAATCACCTAAAATAGAGTTTATGCTATGTGACAGTTTCTTTGAACATCCATGTAGGTATCAGCTTTCATCTTTAAACTTAAAAAATAATTGTGGTATTAATTGTGTTCTTGCTCACCTGCTCCATAGAGTAAGCTTATTCATGCATGTACTAAATAAAAATAGAAAATACCTGCTGAAAACCAGAGTTGGTTTGACCTTTTTTAAAAAAAATGAAAAATAACAAATTAGTCAATTGGTCTCTTCTAACTGACATCTTTCATCCAGCTGTCAGTCCTTGCTGATCATTAAAAGAACAGCACAGTTCAGTACAAGGACACGTCTTTTTCTTTGAACAAAGTCATGCCAGGTTCTCTTAAGAGCTGTGTGAGAAGTAGATGCAGTCGTTCCTAATTGTTGGCTAGTTCTCAGTGTTCAGTTGTGCTCCTGCCTGATGCCACAGGTGGCTGCTGTGAGGCCACAAATACTTTGCTTCCAGTGGTAAACAGACATAGCAATGGTGAAATCAGGGACTAGTTAAGGTAGATTTGAAGGAAGATAACTTACCTGAGGTTTAAGTAAGTGTGAGCACCTTTGGAAATTAATAATTCTCCAGCAGGGGTGAAATTCTGCTATTGAGCTTGAGGCAAGAGCTTGGTGAAAGATTTAAGTTCTCAGATAAGGGTTACTCTGTATTGACGGCCTTCAGTATTTGCTCTTTATCACGTGGAAGCGTTATAGGTGCATCTTGTTTCAGTTCTTGGTGTGGGTGCTTGGAAGTTATGAGCTCACCTGCTGACTGTTCAGCACATGTGGTTGAGCTTAGTAAGTCTGTAAACAGGAAATAGTACAGGGGTAGTCAGGACGCTGTTACGGTAGTGGCCAAACATGTATGTTAAAATAAAGCGATGAATAGGTAGGCATGCAGAGAAGTGACTAAGAGTTTTATAACAATTTCTATTCCTCCTACATTTTCTATTTTGCTTTCCAGTACTAGCTTTTTGGAATTTTCTGTACTACTGGGTTTGTTGGGCCTTTTGACTGTATGTTTTGAATAGGATTTGAGAGCTGGTTGGTTTTGTTTGTTTGGTTTTTTTTAATGACATGGTGATGGTATCTCCAGCCTTATACCCTTCTGTTAAAATATGCCTAAGCTATCCAGCAGCACAAGAAAAGTTGGTCGGTCCTGGACATACTGTCTCCAGACATAGGCATGGATTCTTCTAGCGAGATTGATACGCAATAGCTTCTCCCCAAATACTTCCTCACTGTATGCAATCTATACGTGAACAAGAGGTGAGTTGTTTCACAGGGTTCGTGTAGCAGTAATGCCGTTGTCAACTCTGAGAAGAGAGTGACTGGGAGAGCTGTGTTGTCAGAGCACTGATGCAGCTTGTCCATGTCAAAGACAGTTTCCAGTCTGAATTGTTAGAGAGGATAGCCTGGATTTTGCTTCGGGAGTTGTTTTTAGCAGTACCTTGTTCCAGACTGCCACAGGCCCCCGAGAGAGGGCTGTTAAGACACATACAGTAGGTTTGTTGCTGGGAGAGTGGGACTCAAGGGACTTGTGTTTGGAGTATATTGGTGGCTGACTGAACTGGCCTAATAGGCTGCAAGCCATAGTTAGGCTGTGAGTTGGAAATCCAAGGTTATTTCTCACTGAAGGAGGCAGCACATCTAATGTGTGTTGAGGTATCAAGTTAATTGTTAATTAAGACTGTTCTCTGATCTTTATTGTGTTATGTAGGGTTTTGTAGTAGCAAGTAGAATGAGTAACAGGCAACCTAGAAAATGCTATGAAAGTTTCCAGTGCTTCCAACTGTTTTTGAGCATATGGAGAAGACAAATGGGAATTCTTAGGAGGATGCATTTATAGGTGAATTTTGCTTAAGGTAATGGCAGGAAAGGAAAATCCTCATTTTGGACTCAAATTTCTCTACAGAGAAAATGGGTTCAAGGTTTGAATGTTCTCTTGGCATCTAAATCTTCTTTTCTCTGGGAGAAACCTGGTGAGCCTATGCGAATAAGCGATCAATCTTACTGATATATCTTGCCCCTAAGTATGTCACTACTTCACAGATTCCAATACAGAACATCCCTTACAGAAGATATTTTTTCTAATTTTTTTGGTGTGCTCTTTTTAGACTTCTTACAAGGTTCAGGCAGGGCTGTTTCCTGTGTTGAGAGAACTTGAAAAGTAGTATTCCATAAACACGAGTGGATAGGATACACGTAATGGAGCCTGGAGCTCTGCATTGGAAGAAAGGCTTAATTATCTCCTATCAGACTGCTTGCAATTATTCTTAGGACTTATTTAATAAATGTTCCTGACATAGGAAAGTCCCACTTTATAGTGGATTGGTAGGGAGGCCACTTTTCCTCTTAAAATGTTAAGGTGATTTTCAACTACTTGAGTAATTGTATTACTTCTGGTTATGTTGTGCTTTGGAAGAATCTGGCAGTTGCTTTGGAGAATTCTGGCTTCCTAAGCTGGAAGGTTAATAGCCTTCTTGCTCTGCTTAAGAATGTGCTTTATTCAGATCTGTTAGTGCTTCTAGGTATGTTCTTTAACTGTTAAGACTTTTTTTATGGCTTTTGGGGACAGTCTCTATGTAAGAATGCTGTGCAGATTTTAAC
>NW_009198576.1:0-31079 GCF_000690835.1 Fulmarus glacialis | reverse complement strand
CCTGCCTTTTGGTAACTGTAATCTGCTAAAGGAGTTGCTGAGTTTAAGGTTTGCTACTGTTAGTAGACATGTTCTTTTAATAGGATTTATGTGATTTCCCCTGCTCCTTGCCCAAGGTGGGGGATGGAAGAAAAAGTAGAGTAAATTTGGTGTGAGGTTCGGGAGCTTATCCTCATGCTCCCGTCCCTGTAACAGACTAGCATTTTGGTCCAAGTGTATTCTTTGTAATTACTTGAATACTTAATCTTTTAATGTAGATTGTTATGGTTAGTGTTGTATATCTGAATGTTGTTCAGCGGCAAAATGGAACTAAATTCTGTCAGGTGCTGGAGAGAAAGACTTGTTTAGTGTAGTGCCTTTCAAAAACGTTCAGGACAAAAATGCCTGGGTGAGCTTTTGTTTGTCTGGACATGTAAAAACCTAGGAGATAGCTGGCTTAGTCTAGAACTTACTACCCAGTTGTAACCCTCAGGGGGTGTTGGCAGGCATGACTGAGGGTCTTGTTTTTTCTGTTTAATTGCAGGGTTGTTCTTTTTGCCCTGAATAGGATTCTTACAGATACTCCTTATGCCTTATTTTGAGCATGAGGGTATACCACACAGAGATGTGTAGCAGTTACAGCTTAGTGCATAACTGATTAGCTTTGCCGCTTTATAGCCAAAAAAAAGAGAAAAAAATCCAAGCTGCTTGTCTTTTATGGAGTGGCTTACAAGTATATGAGTAGCATACAGTCTAAGCAAAAATGTTTATGCTTTTCCAGCATATGCTGATTGAAACCTCAGTGGACACATTGTAAAGGACTATGGCCATATCTGCCTTTTTAAAGCCAAGAGCAACCAGCCAAAGACTAGAGCATTGTTCTTCAGACTAGATTTCATTCTGCTATTTTGTTTCCATTAGCAAACTTCCCTTTCAAAAGAAATCTTGCTTAAGCTAAACTTGTTAACCGTAACACGGAATAGTAATTATAGTTCATATAGAAGCAAAGTAATGCTAAGAACATCAGACTGAGTTTCTGCATAGATACTGCAGTACAGTTAAGGCTTTGATACCACACACAGAGCTGGGAGTCCTCTACGTTACTTCTAGTATTTCCGTGATCTCTGACCAGCTCTTAGAAAAGCTTGTGTGTGTATATGGCAAGAATGGAAGGTGCTCCTATCATAACTTGCAGGTAAAGAAGAGGAACTGGGCATGGTCAGCAAAGTAAGGAAGTGTATCAGGTATTTATAGTCGCTTCCATGGTTTTGTGGACATGGGGAGGATTCTTTTATTCTCCAACCTGCCAAATGCTGTCAAGTGATCCTTCGGGATGTAGGTGCATATTTCCACTGTAGATGCACACATCATAAATGTCTGGCTCTGTATCAGTCTGTGCCAAAATTGTCAATCTGTCAGTAGGTGGACAAATCGGTGTCACCTCTGTTATCAAACTGCTTAAGGAAAGGGAGCTTAGCAAATGGCGTTGTCTCCAAAGTATCTCATACTGAACGAGTTTCCTGAATGGCTTTTACTATTAGGGAACACTTGTGGCCCTTGTCTTTCTGCATTTCAGAGGAACAAAAGAATAAAGTGCCTAACGCTATTCCTTGCTTTGGGCAATTCTTTGGCAGTGTGAACAGACTGAAGTCTTAAATGCACTGTTGGTTTAATGGCTTAGTGTTTTGGGAGTCTGGATGCAAGCAGTCTTTTTCAGCGACTTAGTGGCTTTCATTTGTATTTTTAACATTTTTTTTTTTAAACATTACCTTTAGAGTTGTTTACTATCCGGGTTAAATATGCTCAGTGCCACAGCAATGTGTGTACAGGTGACTGATTTCTCAGTTATCAGTCAAATGTAAACTCAGTCGCTTTGCTTCAGAAATGAGTTTTTCAAATAGTTGTGCACTTCAAAGCTATTTAAACTGTAAGACTGTAGATTATGTGATAATACAGGCAGCAGGTTATGTTTGTTTTAATACAGCTATATGGATACACAAATACATTGTTTTATTCACGTTTCAAGGCTTTTTGATACTTTTTTCTTTGTCTTTTGATTTTAATCTCCTAGTATATTTGAGAAACATTTGTCTTTAAATGAGCAAAATGTCTGTAGAGGAAGTGGCTGTACCAAAAAAGGAATGCTACATTAGTTGCTGAGTACAGCTGAAAAACTTAAATAGCTAGGCGTACAACTGGCAGTAAAATTACATTGGTAAGCAGGATTATCCATATATCTACTAGTAAAATAAAGTAAATGACATCACACTCAGCTGAAATCAGTTTCTATCTATGGAAACTGGCTTTGTTTTCATCTGCTACATTAGTACAGTGTGCTGATATCCAGTGTGAAATACAAACAGCACTTTCAAAAATAACACTTAAGCTTTTAAATTTGAAAAGCCTTGGAATAATTGGGCACATCCTTGAAGTTTGTTGTATATTTACTGTAGAAATACCAGAGGAGGGATGCACTTATAATGTGTAGCAGTAGGTGTTGCTAACAGCTTTGAGATTTTTGGGGGTATTGATGCAAACAAGAAAACTATTAGAAAATGCTTGGCTGTTGTAGCTGTCTGTGTCAATGATACTGATTGTGGCCAGGCTCCCTGCTGCTGCTGTTCCATGTGTTTCTGCTTCAGTCAGCGGCAGTGATCTCTCTTTTCTCAGTATACTAATCCATGATGTATAGATAGAGGGTAAAAGTGAATTTTGCTGACCTTCAACTGCACTCACTGGCGAAAAGTTGACTTTTCGACTGTTAAATTGCCTGGTAGATTTCACTAAGATTAGACGACTTCGCCTGTGTGAAGGAGGTAGCGATGCCAGAGTTGGCAGCAGCATCATGCCACACTTAAAATGTCAGCGCTGGTTGTAAGGAGATAAAAACTTCACAGTACTGATTCCTATTATTACTGGCTAAATGTGCTGAAGTTTTTCATTCTCAGTCCTACCTACCCACTTTTTGCAGACAAGTGGCAGTTTTTCTAACACTTCCATGTTAACAGCAGTATTGAACACTAATAAGTAATGATCTGTTGTGGTGTTAAGTTTCTTGTTCTTTGGTTTTAAAAATGATTTCTTGAAGAATTCTTTAAAAGAAAAAAGTGACTACTAAATAGAGATTTTTCTGACTCTTGATTTGACAAGTATTGAGTAACATAAAGATTCGCTAGATGGGGAAAACTGGCTACCTTTATTGTGTTGTCTTGTGCTTGTGTTCTCGTTTTAACTTGAGGTCTTCTTTAGCTTAGCTTTATGATCTTCTTATCGTTACTGTAATAAGCTTTCTGCTTGAAGATCGTTTCCAAAGCAGCGCTCTCAAAAATTCCGTTCTGTCCCAATTCTTGTTTCTACCAGATTTTACAGGATGACACATTCAGATGATAAATTGCTGTTTAAATTTAAAAATATAACTTTTTTTTTTCAATAGAAGTGGTGCTACTTGACAGCAAAGTAAGTGGAAAAGTATAGACCAAAAATCTGTTAAGTGAAAGATTCAAACTGTTTGTTTCTCTTTTGTATGCTTCATAGCAAGAAACTTACATGTGCAGGCTACTAGTAGCTATTTAAGTAACTTTGGCCTATTTTTTGATAATTTGGGAGAGGTGCATAGATGACCAGTAAATGCTGGCATATAATTATGCAGCTGTCTGACAGTTGGTAGTGGTTATGATGTTCAGGAACCTCTTTCGTGTCTTTTCTTTGAACAAAGAAATTTCTGCCCTTCTAAAGTCTGTGTTGTTATTAGGATTAACGAGGCTTTCCTTATCTCTGATACTTAATGGTTATAATTTCAGCCAGAAGAGCAAGGAAATGTGAGAGCCATTAGAGCTGATGTGTTACTGAACAGGGTATTCCACAGGGACAAAAATGAGAGGAAGAGCTGTTGTCTGCAGAATTTCATCAAAATGAAGGGTGTTTGGTCTCATATTCCTTCTGTTTCCAGATCTCCTGTTATTTGGGTGAAGTGAGGTTTTTAACTTGTGTTGTCAGGCTTTTCTCCTAGTTAGGAATAAAACCATTCAGGGTTTTTTGACTGTTGCTTTTCTTGGCCTTAGGATGAAAGGTCTTTGTATAGTAGTAGAGCTGTGTTTGGATAGGCTTCTACAGATTAGTATGCTGAGCTGGAATTCAAGTAGTCTGGACTCTTTCAAAAGGCATTTCAACATCTGAAACATCATGTAGGTAAGCTCTGCTGCAGTGGAGTAGCAGCTTGCCTGTTATATTTAAGAGCTTCAGCATCCATCTTCTGTTAACTCTAGTTAGCATGAATTGTGAAATTCTGAGCATCCAGATTCGGGTTTAAACTGCTGCTATGATACACCAGTTATGCTTTTTCATGTCAATGTTGTTTTAGGTGATCTGCAGTGCACCATCCCTTCCCACTACAGAGAAATCTGATCTTGTGGAGACCTGCTTGAAGTGCCCTTTAGCTCCTCTGCTGCTATCGGCCATTAACAACTCTGTTGTATGGGTAAAGGCCCAATGTACGCGAAGATTGCAAACGTGCCCCAGATTTGTTCAGATCTAGTCTTGTGTTGTGGAAGTGAATGCATCCTAGAAAAGAGCTATACATGATTAACTATCTTTGACTCTTACTTATAATCAGGTAGTAATTCTTTTTATTGTCTTAAATTCAATTAAAGCCAATTATTTTTCTTAGAGCCTTCCTTGTTCTTTAAAAGTGAGAAAATATATGGTTCAGTGTTTGAGAATTTTTCTTAAGTTGAGTTTTATAATTTTTAAATTAAATGATGAGGAAAATATGAGGAAAATATATACATATTACACATTCAGGAGAGGATGGGGATGTAGATGTGAGATTTATACATTTGACTGTGTCTGGCTTTGGGCTTCTTAGTGCAAGAAAGATGTTAATTTATTTGAGAAAATTCAGTGGAGGCCACCAAAATGGTCTTGTGAGGAGAGTCTGAATGAACTGGGCTTGTTCAGCCAGAGAAGAGAAGGCTTTGGGGGGACTTACTAGCAATCTTGCATAACTTTTTTGGAAGTTACTAGAGCTGGGCCCATTCTCTTGCTGTGCTACTCAGTCAAGAGAGACGATGGTCATAAACTTCTGGTTCTGACTGGATATAACTAAAACTTTGCACTAGGAGGCTCATTAAGCATTGGAACAGGTTGCCCAGAGAGGATGTGAAATCTCTCTTTGGAAGCCTCCAAGACCTGACTGGCTGAAGCCTTAAGTAGCCTGGTCCAAATCTGATGTCAACCTTGGTTTGAGCAGGAGATTGGATGAGATGACTTTGCAAGACCCTTTCAGACATGAAGGATTCTGCAATTATGCTTCCATAATTTTATCCTCACCTCTCACTTGTGGCATTTATAGCTTAACGTTAGTACCTCTGCTAGTACTCCCCCTGCCCCTGCAACAGGGTTCCTTCCACGGGTAACCGTGTGTTTGTCTTCCATTAAAGATGGAGAAACCCTCTCTCTATGGTATCTATGATGTTGAAGAAAGTATCTCACCTTTGCTGTTAACAATTCCGTATTTTTTTTTGCTTATGTACTATATGTTAACTGCTGGAGATTACTTTAGTACTCTAAATTGGCTTCCTACCAAGCAGAAGACTTTTGCCTACATATTAGAGTGGTGCTTGGAAGATGGTATGTATCAGACTGATGGAATTCAAACTTACATTGATGTCTTGTATACTAGGAAAGTTCTGTGGTAGTCTTTGCAAATAATATCTTGTAGAAGATGAAGGCTCTTGGAGTAGTTGCTTAAAAAAAGAAAAGTATATTAGGCTACAAGTTCTTAGAATTCTTTCCTGGGTCTAACAGTAAAGTAAAGCTTGGTAGTGTCATGCAGTCTTCTGCAGCGGCTCTGTAGGTAGAACCACTTATTTAAAGCTACCTGACACAACTATAAAACCTTAAATTTTAGTTGATTATTTACTTTAGTAAACTTCAACCATTTGAGTTGAAATCTTACATGCCAGATCTGTCCCAGGTGGACTCTTCTTAAAAAAACAACAACAACAACAACAAAAAAACCCCACATGATGCATCTTCCTTCACCTAACTGTGAGAAGTTAAATCAATTAAGAGTTCTGAACTTTCTTAGAAGTTCTCTGGATATCCCTACAAGTGTAAATTTCTCCCCCATAACCATCCTAAGCAAGTTGTAAGAGATGCTGCAGAGATGTGACCAGACTTTTCTGTAATTGCTGCTTTAGGCTAGCTGGAACTAAGGGAAGGCAGTTGCTTGACTTTACAAAGTGTAACAAGCTGGTGAAATAGAAGTATGGAGTTCTTGTGTTTCTTAAGGAGATGGCAACTACTGCTGTTCAATTTCTCATAAAGAACTGTTCCACCAGTCTGTGGCCAAGACTCTTACTAGAAAATGCTGTATTGTAACAACCTTGTGTTAGAGCAGATCTTTTTTCTGGTCCTGCTCCCAGCATGGATTGCCTGGCACCCTCTTGCCCTGCTCTGCACCTTACTTTTGATGAATTTTAGCAGAAATTGGCTGTCTGAGCAAAACTGGATTAATTCCCACTTGCCTTCATTTCCATGTGTTGCTGCTGCAGAGTTCTAGCAAAAGGAGATGAAATGATGTAACTCGTCTTAAAATTACTTTTGAAGAATCTTCTGGTAATCTGGTAAAAGTAGGTGATTTTAATTACCTACTGATAGTTGTTAGAGGCTCTTTAAGTGTGATAGCACTGGCAATACGGAAACAGTCTTTTGTTGGTATGGACAGACTGCAGGACTGGTTTTACTTACAGCTGAACCAAGAGTTGCTAGTTTTACGTTATCTATTAGAGGCAGTCTTATGAAACTGTTTGTTGTCTTCAGGGCGTACAGCCTTTTCTGTTCATGTTGCTCTATTTTTGTGTATTGCTAAGCTTCCTCCAAGCAACCCATAACATTGTGATTTTTTTCTTTTCCCCAAGCTAGAGAATGGGATTTTTTCAAGTGTGCTGCATTGCTCTAATGATGTATTGTCACCATTTCGTCATATACAGTATAACAGATTCTGAAAGGTCTTTTTATTTTCCAATAGGCTGGTGTTTGGAATGCTGTATCCTGCATATTACTCATACAAAGCTGTGAAGACAAAAAATGTGAAGGAATATGTAAGTCACATTCCTTTTAATTACTTAATTAAATGCCTTTGCTGACATACAACTCTGAAATTTTCATTATGCAGTGCAATAAATCATGAAAGCTCGAGTCGACTATCTTAGTATTGGATACAACACCTGTGTGAATGTAGTGGTAATCTTGTGATTTTGTGTTGGAGAGCTGAAGTTAAGGTTTCTCAGACTTTTTATAGACTTTAATGAAATGTGTCCAACATGCTATGCTCTATATGGATATTTTTAGGAGGATTTTCAAACATTAAAGTGTTTTAAACCTTAAAGTGTTGGCTGCATTTCGGTGAAGTACCCAAAATAATGCACTTTTGGGCAGGGGGTAGAAAAAAGGTTTCCTAATTCTACAGTAGCAGCAGTTTAATTGTCGTTGTATGGACCTCAACAGGGGATTCAAAATCTACCTGAGAAAAGGGTAGCTCTGGTTAATCTGTCATTCCTCAAAGAGGAGAAAAAATGTAACCAGGGGAAGAAAAGATTTGGTTAAGGTGATGTGGAAGAAAGAAGCAGAACAGACAGAAGACTAAGATGGACAAAAAAATAGTTACTGTTGTTACTACAGTTCAGAATTAATCTGCTATTTACTTTTCAGTGTGAGCAATGATGATTGCCACAAGAATGTTACCCAGCTGCAGTCACAAGGAGCTTTGGTCACTGAGTTACTTCCCTGTTTTAAAAGGCAGCCTAACTTGATTTCGGCAACTAACCTATATTGGATAGAGTCAGTGCCATCAGTTACTTCAACTCAGCAGCTGTAGCTGCGACCTAATGCTGCTGTCTGGATGTGTGACGTCTCTGCTTTGTACTTGGCTGTAGAATGCAGTTCTTGTAGTAGAATGCAGTAGCTGTTGTTCCTCCCCTTGTATGTCTTACATTTAGTCTGATCACTCCATCAAGACTCCAAAGTGGACATCATACTCATACTACTTCTGATTTCTGCGTACAAGCTGATTAGAGCTTATTTGTGCACATAGAGCTAGTGCCTGCCAGAGTTAAGCTTCTGGGAGGAAAAATCATCAAAAAAAGAGAAGAATTTCCTCTGTCTCATGCTTACTTTACCCTGTCAGGAAAGTGTATAATGCAAAGAATTTATAATCCGCTTTTCTTCCCTGCTCCCTCAAAAGGCATCTACAGGCTAAGTAGAGGATAGAGTTTTGAACTCAAGAAATCACTTTAAGAGGTTACCACTGCCTCTTGCAATGTGTTTTCTAGAAAAAGAAAAGTAATGTTTGTAGAATGCTGAGATTTTGACTTACCGCAATTGTCCAGTTAGCTATGACTTACCTGTCTTTTTTGGGCAACCTTTTTTGGAGATGCCTATCACTTACACAAGACCTTTAGTAGGGCCTGGAACCATATTTTTCCAACTGTGTATTTTCATTTAATTTGAAAGCACTGCTTTTCAGTCACGTGTGGTTTTGACCAGTCCCTGAATTTGCAGTTGCATACAAAATGTTCATGGGGCTGAGATGAATGAGACCCATCACAGTGACTTATACATGGGCAGGGAATGAGATTGATTCATCAGTGGATTACCACTCCATTGCTAGTTGGGTTGAGCGTCCAGATAGACAAACCATGGCTTTCATCTTCCCAGCTGGGCCATTTTCTTTCATGGAGAGGGTGTAGGTTTAACTGCAGCCTTCCAAATGGCACAGCTCTGCTGCCAGTCATGTTATGGCCCAAGCATAACTTCCTTTCCAGGGTTACGTGTGGCTCAGGAGCCATCTGTTTTTGTTTGCTGGATTGCAGGAGCTTTATAACAGTGAAATTTTTGACTTAGCCACTGCTTCACCAGTAAAAACCAAAGCAACAAAAAGTACAGACGTCTTGACTTGCTGTGTAGGTCATGATACAGCAAATTGTTCAAAGATTATTCCTGGGGGGGTGGGGAAAGTGTTGCTGCTGGTTTTGGTGATTTAAAAGACTTAAAGATTTCAGTTCTAGAAATTAGGGTCTGTGCCTTTGAGGAGATTTATTTGTTCTTGTAATTACCCTAGTTTAATGGAGTTGACTAAGATCTTTGAGGGGTTTTTTTCACTGTGTTACACCAAAGTGCTTGTAATAAGCATCTGAAACATAGTTTAGAAGTCTGGAAGACCAGTCTTCTCAAATCCTGGCTTCAAAATCCTGACTTGAAAGGATGTGCTTCAGCCAAAGCCAACAAAGATGAGCTTAACACTTGGATGGTAGGAAAAAAGCTCAACAAAAGAAATCTGTAATCACCCTTTTAACATAAAAAGCAAAACTCAATTGAAGCTTCTGAAACTTCATCTTTAAGAGTTAAGTAGGTGATGGCAGTGTTTAGGCAGTGTTAAATATGATCTTCTGTGGGTTTTTTTCTGATATGAAAACCACTGTAAGTCACTCAGTTTCATTTGTCAAGGATATTTTTGGTACCTAATGCATTAGTTTTACTGGAATATAATTTGACTTGTGTTTTTTGAGAATCGTTGCCCAGACCTCAGCAGAACTCCTGGCAGATCTCATGTGCCCTTCTGCAGAGCATTTCTTAGTGTTCCTAGCAGCTCAAGAGAAACTCCACTTCTACTGTTGTTCCTAATTGGATAAATAGATGTTGATTAACAAATGAATAGCCTGGGTAAAATACATTGGAAAAAAATTCAGTCTTGCATGGCATCTTAAAAATTGGATAGTATCATGCTTAGGTTGATGGGGCAAGGGTGGATGTTAATTTTATTTTTATTCAGGTGTTGAGACTGGTTCATGGAAGGGTCACCAGTCTAAATGTCACATGGCCTGTCAGAGATGACTTCAGCTGTTGTGTAGGTTTGTCTTGGCTTATTCAAGCTTGAAATATCTAAATCCTCTGAGAGATTGAAGTGAAGAATGTCATCACATGACTGAGTTTCTTTTCAAATTGAAATGCAGAGAAGCATTTAAGATAAATGGGTCTCAAGTTGTGACAAAGGAAGTGGTTTTAAAGCATAATGTACAGCTATGAAATAGGCAGCAGTGAAGCATTAGGTTTTGAGTACTTATTTATGTACACTTCAAAAAAAGATTGCTCTAAAAGTGAAGATTAAATCTGAGCCATGTCCTCTGTAGGCAAGTATATATATATTCCTCCTTTTGAAAGAGGGTGCCATGAATTCACGACTTGAACTAGTGTCTAGCAAATGTGGTGTTTAATGCTTTGTGGCTATACCATAGAGTTAGTAGTCTGTATATTGCAAATGAAATGCGGTTACTGCATCTGGTTGCAGGTGATGCTTTTCTTCTCTTTTCTTTTTTTTTAACTGTTTTGGTTTTTTCTAGCATATGTAGTGTTGGAATTTAAAGAACATGTGGGCGTTCAGTTAGTATGAATAACAAGTGGTGGTTTGCACTGACCTTTTTTGGAAATATCGGTGGCCAAATGCAATGTATTTTAGAGAAGAGAAATGCATGGAATTACTTCTATAATATTTATTCTGAAAGATGTAATCAGTTTAGACAAGCAAATCTGAACAAATGCTCAAGATAAATGAGAGATTTGGTTAACTATTAGAAAACAGAACTAAAACTTGTATTTTAAGGGCATTGTCTGACTTCAAAACAATTATGTATAATGTAAATCTTAAAAGTATATAGATATAAACCCCTGAAGCATTAAGATGCCTACATGTGAGCTCTTTTATTAACAAGAATTTTGTAGTTCTTGGCATATGAATAGAATTAAATTTCCATGAAAATCCTTTTTTCTGTCCCCTTCCCCAGTGTTAATACCATAATGCTAAGCACACATGTAGAACTTAACAGCAAAGTGTAGCTGAATAATGTATATTGTGAAATGAAAGCAAGGGCTACCTGACTTACTAATGCTGACTTTTGTGTTTGTGGTATAAATGTGTGGATGGGTGTGGAAGAGAGTGAAATATCCTTTAGTGCTATAGTGGGAATTGAATTTCATACTTAGGATAATCTACTGACTCTTTGCAGTGTTTTTTCTTATCACTAAAGCTTCCTAGAGGCAGAATCAAATCTGTGAAGCCAGCCTAGGTGAGGTTGTGACCTTGGTGACCCAGCCATTTCACTTAGCTTGTTGCAGCTGCCACCAGTTCTACTTACGAATAGAAAACCCTTAGGACCTTCATATAATTTCACTTGAAACCCAATTGAAACAGACTGAGATACTGTTGAACATTTTGCTTTGACAGCTCTGAACTGACTATACAGTGTATAGTGTATTCTGTGAAAGGTGAAATCAAAATTCTTACTGAGTATGGTGTTTTAATTTTCAGGTTCGCTGGATGATGTATTGGATTGTGTTTGCTCTTTATACAGTTACTGAAACAATAACTGACCTAACAGTCTCTTGGTAAGAGCCTGCTTTTTATGAAATCTGTATGAAACTGTATTTGTTTCTGATATTCTTTGATTTGTAATGATTTAGTTTTTATAAAGAAGTTGTTCTTTTTGATAGCCCTTTTTTTTTCAGGAAAAGATCTCAGAGTGTATGTGAAGAATAACATCTGTTTTCAAGCTTGCTGTACACTGTCACTCAAAGTAGGGACTATAAAACTTCCACCTTTGCTGTAGAAAGTGAATAGGGGAATGGAACTCTTAAAAGGATGGACTATAATTTCTCTGTGCGGGAATGTATAATGCAAAGCAAGTATATTAACTGTTTCCATTTCTTAAATGATAGTATGGTCAATTAAAAAATTAAATCCATAGATCTATAACTCAGTTTTTGTCTAATGTAACTTCATGTATGTGAAGAATCCTATATGCTAATATGTAATTGTGTTTTTTGAAGAGATCTCTTAATGATGATTATTACTGTGCATTTTCTTACTGCAATTGTTGATTTCATGCAACCTTTAACTTGTCTGTAGGTTTCCACTGTACTATGAACTGAAGATAGCTTTTGTTATTTGGCTCCTTTCCCCATATACTAGAGGAGCAAGTTTAATCTACAGAAAATTTCTTCATCCGCTTCTTTCTTCTAAAGAAAGGGTAAGAAGTAACTTCTCATATTTTTAATGCCCAGTATGGAAGTACCATGTGCTGAAATACTAACTGTTGCTAAATACATGATAAAAGCAGATCAGTGCGTTACTGGTTTGCCAGGTAGCATGAACTTGGACTAGAAGAGGCAAGTGCATAAGACTGTCCATATATATGCTTCTGTTTAACTTGGATGAGCAGACAATGTGCTACTTTCTATTGACATGAGATAGCCTGGTGTTCTCTGGTCTACTTGGTGCACTTTGGGGAGCCCAATTGAGTTGAAGTCATGCAGTTTCATTTTCGACTGGGCAAACATGTGCAGTACTCTCTGTGCAGAAGCATGAATGCAGTTCTAGCAACAGCTCTTGATGTTACCATTTTTTCTAGCATAACCTAGTAATAAAACTTCTCAGGATGAATGATATTGAGTTTTCCGGTGTGCAAACTGAAAGGCTAAGAGGAGAGACTTTCTACTGAGGCTTAAGGGAAGACCAGTCTGCAGCAGAAAATATCCAAACAGAACATAGCTAAAGGATAGTTAGCTTTAGCCAAAGTATAAACAGCCACAGATCTGCTTAGCTCTTTCTCAGTATTCTGTTTGGATGTGTGGAAAGAGCGATTAGCAAAGGTGTGAAGACTACCACGGAAAAATGTCACAGTACAGAAAATAGCATTCATAAAGGTTAGTGCTGGGCTTGGCCTTTATTAAGCAAAACAGGTAGCTGACATGATTGCAACTGATATGAACAGTTAAGGTCATTTTGACCTTCTGAAGGTTGAACTAGAAACAGTTTTCAACTTCATAAGCTACAGGGATTTTTCCTGGTCGTCTGCTAGCTGTTGTGAACTACCTTGAAGCCTTTATCTCCAACTCCAGGCATTTACCATAGCTGGGGATAAATGTCATTACTGTATTGTCCTTGATACTTAACTATGTCAAAGTTCTGGCTTCAGAAGTTCTTTGTGAGCCAACTCTACCTTTCTAAGGAGCTCTCTGATTTCATCTTAAGCATGTATTTCTTGAACAGCTTTTGTCTGACAAGCTAAGCTTACTCTCTGTAAGGAACTTGCTATGTAGCTGCAATGTTTCTGAGCTGGACAAAAGTGATCTATTTTATCTTCTTGTTTGACCAGACATCCTTTTTTAAATGAGAGAGTGTAAGTGAATGAAATATCAGTATACAAAGGCAAGAGCAATTGTTCCATTAAATATTTTCTTTAAGATTTCTTCTGTCTTCCTTTATTGATGGAAAAAATAATACTGTGGGGTAATGTGACTCTCTTATGCACAACCCTCTAAAATTTAAGTATGTTTTGCTTTTAGGAGATTGACGAGTACATCGTACAGGCCAAAGAAAGAGGCTACGAGACCATGGTGAATTTTGGAAGGCAAGGGTTGAATTTGGCAGCAACTGCTGCAGTGACAGCAGCTGTAAAGGTAACTTTCTGCTTGCAGTAATTGCTTTTGTCCTTGATATACTTACAGAACAGTGTAATTGTACTGAAGATTTGCCATTCCTAAATAAGAAGATTAATTCTGCAAATGTATTGAAAACCTGGAACACAATTTAAGGGTTGCAGCACTCTAGTCCTCCTCATACTATGTATGTTTGTTTAAGATGGCTTGTAGTTATTTCTTGGATGATGGGGATCAGTTTAATGTAATTCAAAAGATACCATGCAGTTTTCTATGCAGGCTTTTGGTAAAGGTGACCATTGTTTCTTTTCTGTCTCTGTTGTGCTTTCTTTTTGGTAAACAAACTATTTAAAGGATTTCTGGCTTTTCTGCTGTTTTTCTCCAATCAACTTGAAGTAACTCCACATATGAAGTAAGGCATGAAAGATTACTACACAGATAAAAGTTATCTTGACACAATTAACTTGTTTGCAACTTGTTGATTTGAAGTATTAAATTAATACACTAAGCATAAGCTTGCATATCACTGTTTAGCATACTCTTGCTTTGGCATGTAACTTCCATTAAATCATGAAGTAACCTGTGGTTGTTCCCAATTTATGTTCCTACAAAACTCATGACCTTCAGTTGAATTTCAGAGGGTTCTAGGTCTAGGAAAACAAAATACAAGCTTGTAAGTAAGATTCTAAGCAACTTGTGGCCCACCAAAAAGAGTGTAACTTTAGACAATGTGTCCTACCTAATAGTCATTTAAACCAAAACACAAAAAAAAGTATGGAAAGATGTGTGTGTCCTAGTTAAATGATAGTTTCAAGGCGATCAGGATTAATTTCTTCCTGGGAATAAATGAAACTGCTGCATTCATAGTAAAAGGACTGAAAACCTGAACGCTGTTAGTAGATAACAGAAAACAACATAGAGATCCCTGGCTGTCAAAGTTAAGTAGGTACAGCTAGCATTTAACTTAAAATTTCTGTATTTCAACTTAGCATTGCCTTGAGGCATGAAGTAGAGTACACCTCTAAAGAAATTAAAGTATCCACAGTGAAAGTAGGTTATTAAAAAAAAAAACAAAACAACAAAACCCACAAAACAACAAACAAACCCAACAAACAAAACCTCACAGTACTCTACTGGAAAAAAGGTTAAGAACTATGCTAAATGCTAAAATGCAAATTCTTTGTCAAACAACAAATAATAATTTATTACAATGTGCACCTGTAATGATACTTACGCTCTGTGTGTTTTTTCCTTAAGTCTGGCTGTCTGGCTAAGGTTGGATATTTCCTTGGTAATCCTTATGGTGTTACAGAAATATTGTAAAATAAATAACAAAAATATCTCCCCCCACTTTCTTCTGAAATAATGAATAACTTTTTCCTAAATGTCTGTGTTTAGATTTCATTGCTATTCAGCTGTGACTGGCAAGATGCCTGCTCTATTTGTTAAAACTTGTTAAACATGCTCATGAATATTTGTACAGAATTAGTTCAGTGCAGATGAGATGCTTGGGCATAACAACCACCACAATACCAAAGACCTAAAATAGACATGATTTTTAAACAGCATGAAAGAAGAGACTCTGAAAATCTTTATTTTGGCATGTTAAACCTCTCTTCAGTTTGTCATTCCAAAAAGCTGAGCGTGACTGCTTCATGCAAGCAAATGGAGACAATGTGTGTGTTCTTGATTTTGTTCCCTGTTTTTCAAGAGTTGACTGCTGCCTCCAGCAGGTGAAAAGATTATCCCTTCAGCATGAGCTGGTGGAGCATGCTATAGGATTTCAGGAATGGAATCCTATTAGTGGGATCAGTTTTGATGGGAAGGAGACACATTTTCATCACTCTTTTTTTTTTTTTTTAATTTTTTTTTATTTTTGAAGGAGCAGGCATGTTTACTCTGACATATCAGATCTCAAATCAGGAGTAGAGAATGTGGGAGGTTAAACACAAGAGGAGGCCCAAAGAAAGCTTCTGTTCATTAAAGTGTCCAAGCAAAAGACACTACGATGTCTGCTTATGTTGACTTTAGGAGGGTGGTAAAATTTCTTGGAAACTCTCTGGAATATTTTCAAGATCAAGTGTGGAAAATAGCAGTTTTCTCCAAGGGCTATCAAAGGAATATTGGATTAAAATCAAAAGGCCTAGTTGGCTGTGTAGGGGAGGCTGCAGCAGCCAGCCAGCCAGGTCAGTCTACTGAGATTTGACATAGATTTAAACCTGCTCCGCTGTAGTTAAGTTAAAATGTAATTAGCAGGAGTCATGGCTTATAACTTACATTCCTATATTGATATTTTTAGCTGGTACTAGTTAGCCCCTTTCATATAAAATTCGGTGTTTCAGAACTTGCTAAATAGCATACATTAGAAAAATAAATAAATTGTGTTACTGTCATGTTAATTTAGGAAAACAAATGTTTGTAAAATCCTGATTTCAGGAGACTTAGAGATGAAATATGGTCTAGACTGACTTTTACAGGTGACTAGTAAAAATTTTCTTCGGAATATAAAAGAATCAGCAACAACATGCCTTTAATAATAGGAAAGTTGTTGGAGCTCTTTCGGCTCAATGGTATACTGATTTGTGGAAATTATGTCCACAACACTAAGTTCCACAGATTATATCCTGTATTTTGATGCATCTGCGTTCCAGATCTTCTGAGACACCAGTCACCTGTACGTTCCAATTTTTGCCAACACATAGATTTTGACTTCTCAAGCTACTAGCGAAAACTGGTTTCTTTATCACCACGTGTGCGACGTGGTGATAATTAAGCTGTGAAATGCACTGTCCTTCTTTATGATGTCACACAAGTATTGTTCATTTGTAAAGTATTATTTGGTAAAAAACCCGAACAACAACAACAACAAGAACAAACAAACAAAACCCAAAATAAACCCAAACATGTTGAATGCTCTGTTTTTGCATGTCTTCGAGTCATCCTGAATCTGCTGCCTCTTTGCTGATTGAATATTATTCAAACGGCTTGTTCAGACTTCCCCTTCTTCCCACTCAGGGCATGGCAGAGGAAGGAGGTATCTTGCAGCCAGCTGTGGCGTACGGCCAATATCACTATGAGCAGCTCAGCTCACCAGCAATATTGCTTTCATCGCTCCTCCCTGCTGGGACTGCCTGGCATGCTGCAGAGGTCGTTCACAGGACAGCAGTCCCTCTCCCGAGAGGGAACAGAAGTCATTCCCTGTCAGCCCAGATCGGATCAGGGAGAGAACAGCTGGGAATGTGGGTGCTGCACGCTGCAGCTCTGCGGCCACAAAGCTCCACGCAGCTCTGTGGGGACACAGTCCATTGAGAACTTGTCCAATGAAGGAAAGCAGCTTTGTTCAATGACCACTGAGGGGGGTGCAAGTCCAATTTAAACAACAACAAAAAAAAAGTCCCTGAGGCAGACATACTGTGTGGTGTCTGTTTACAGCAACTTCCCTGGGTTAAGTATATAAACTATAAAAATACATGCTCAGTAACAAAATAGAGAAGGGCATTTCATACATGAGGGTCAGCTGATGAGACGGCATACTAATAGCTTATTAGAGTCTGAGTAGTCTCAAAAGGAGTCCCTTAAGTAGGCTATATTTATCAAAAACTGGATTTAGAAACCCATTACAACTTAAATTAGTGCTTCACGTTGGTCACTGGTAATGAATGTGGTCTCTGAAAAGTTTTAGGAAACGCTGTTGAATAAATAAGCAGACTCATTCTTCAAGACTTGCATTTTGTTTAAGACAACACAAACTTTACAGTTCATCTGTCTTCAATGTTCATTTACATAGAAATTTGAGCGCTGAAGTTGTTCTCTGCTTTTTTGCCTGCATTGTAATTGTAAATGTGTGTGTCTCAGTCTTTTGTGGTGTAGTTTAGTTGGCAGCCTCTGGGCTGGATGAAGCCCATTGTATTTCTCCTTTACTGATAGGAACTGTTGAAATAATGGCACACCAGTGCAGGCGTGGCAATTGCTCTGCCAGCTTCTCCTGAGCAGCATCTTGGGACTGTGTGTATGGCTGGGGAGAGGTGATGGCTGCTGCCGTACCCATGACGTGAGTGTGGAAGGAGGAGATCCCCCTTCAGTTCCATCTGCAATTGGATTGCTCAGCCTTCTGTTTTGTGGGCAAACATCTTGCTTTCAAGCTGTGGCTAGTAACTCTCTGAACTTTCAAACAAGATATCGAAGCTCTTAATGCATTAATATTCTAAATGTGAATGTTACTCTCGCATTTCCTGTAGTAGAGGGTATTTAATCTCACATTTCCTGCAGTAGAGGGTATTTAATATTTTTCAGCCAGACTTTCATTCTGAGCTGATAGTAATCCAGACCTTCATGGAATGCTTTATTTCGGCAGAAAGCAATTATCAGCTTCTTTTAGGGTATGGGGGGGTGGAAGAATCTTCCTAAAGGAGTGCTGTATGAGCACAGGGATGTGGTTGTTTGTTTTTTGTTTGGTTTTTTTTTTTTAAAATCAAAAAACCCCATACCCACACAAAACACCTTGACATTTGTCCTCCAATTAGTCTATGCAGTGCTGTGAAGTATAAATCAATCTTGATTTGGCTAGACTGGATCTTCCTAGGGGTGGGATGGAGACTGCATTCAGGCGGGAGGAGACTGGGAGGACTGTAGGGAGTACCTGCGTAGGACTAGTATAATGTGTGACCATGACTGTGCAGTACAACAGTGGTTGTGCAGCCCCCATTCCTACTGTGACTCTCAGGCATGTGTGCTGCATCTCTTATTTGTATATGTATCCTTTCAAACTCGTTAATATTTGCTGTGTGTAACGTGAGTGAAACTTTCTATCTTGGCAAGTACTTTTGGAATGAAGGGCCCGTTGTATGAATCCGTTATGTCCTCGCTGAATGAGGCAGTACTCCACAGGAGCTCTAGCCTCATTGAGCATGCAGTTTGGTTAAGGGCACAATGTTATTTTATGGCACATAGTTTGACTTTTTTCCCTCTTTGAAAAACAAAATTCTGTATCCAAAAGCTGCACTGAAAAATAAGGCTGAACGTTCCCAGCTTGGATCTAGTCCTCTATATCTCCAGTGGAATAGGAAATACAATCTTGTAATGTGAGTTCTTCTTAGCATGTTAATTATTATAATCTTAATTATGTTATCTTGTACAATTTCCAAATGTCTTTTTGTAGTACATCACATGATGAATGAACTTGCTGTGCAACTGTTATGCAAGTGTGTCTTTCTATATTTTGTTTCTGGCCAAATCCAGCTTCTGTCACTATTTCATAATAGATTCTGTCCACATTTAGTGAGTGGAGTTGTGCTGAATTTACATGGATTCTGCTGAGAACCGACTGGGTCCACTGTATGCATTCATTAGTGTTCAGTGATTGAGACCTGAGTCCAGTTGCATCTCTTTGAGCAGTGGATGCAGACTTACCAACAGTCTTCCGTGTTATAGCAGATACTGTAAGCTGCTACTTGTTGTCAAAAGCAGCAGTCCTGTTTCTCCATTTCTTTTCTCTAGCGTCCTAGCAGCTGACTGTTAGTTCTCAGGCATGGCTGGTTCCTGATTTGGTTTACTGTGCAAATGCTTTTCAAAGCAAGAACTGGAGTAGTGGAAGGGCAGGATTGCTGCCTTAAGGCAGGACAGACCTGCCTTAATTAAGTCATTTTAGGGAATAAAATTAACTTCAGAATTTCTACAGTAATTTATACACAGACTGTTCAGTGTCAGTAGTGCATTTTAACTCAAAGGCACAACTGTAGTTGGGTTCTTGAGAACTGTCAGTCATCCTACATGTATGTAGGAAGAACTAGAAAAGTAAAGGCTTCTACTTCTCTGATAGGAAACCCTTTCTTCGTTATTGTTTAGTGGCAATGTGTTAATGGTGGTGTAAGAATTAAAATAGGTTGTTCTTACCTGTGTGGCACACTGTCTTAGCTTTATATGCTGTAGTAATGACAATGACTAGTCATTAGAAAATGAGTATTAGGTTTCATCCCCCTCCTCCCCCCTCCCCTTGGTGGCCATGCAATCTTAGAGTATCACTCTACTGTCTCTCCACTTTACATGACTATTTTTAACATGGAATAACTTAGTGTGCTGGTCTACCATCTGCAAACAGTTGTTGCCGTGAGATTGGGAACAAATGGCTGTGGCCAGTGGTGCAAGAACTGCCTTATGCTGCTGCTGTTGCAGAGAAAGGTGTGTGGAATTGTAACAGTAATTGTAACAGATTTCTGTTACTGCTAGCTAACATAATGCTCAAATGAGGACAAGTTACAAATGCTTCATTTGTAAGAATGAAACAAAATCTTGAACCCTTGCTTGAAGTGGGATTCATGCACAGGCTTGCCAACCTTCCTCTGAAACGGTTATTTTTTGCCTCGTATGCCAGAGAGGGAAGAATTAAATGTTATTTTAACATGATGTTGAGTAATGTGCTTGTCCTTTTAGCTGCTTATACAATAAATTAAGCTTCAGTGCTTTAATAATAACATCATCTGGTGTAAGATGAAAGAGCTGCTTAACGACCCTTCTTCCCAAAGGGGAACTTTATATGTAGAAAAGATGTAAAGACAATCGGAGAAGGATTAAATGTTCAAATGTGATCTACTATCCTTAGACGTAGCATTAGATTTTGGGTTGATATTATGTCAGTAAAGCTACATTAGTAAGAGAACCTGCTAGCCTGTAGACCAGGCAGGACCTCTTTGGTTTGTGGTTTCAAGTTTCTGTCAACTAGAACTTTTGTAGTGCTGCCAGTTTCTCAGTTACTTGAGTTCATGTTACAGAGTGTATTTTTAACACTTTCTTCCTATGCATATTCAAATTTGTAGAGGGTAAAATATAAAATAGCGGAAATCTTTACTTATTTTCAACCACACTTTTTAAAACGGAAGTGTTAAACCCACTGTCATGCTACCTAGCACTGCTAGAGAAATACCATGTTTGAAGTGAATTAAGCATTTCTGATGTTTTGTTTTGTTTTTTAAACTCTTCCCCTCACCCAGAAAGCCTTTATTTGCTCAGATTAAGGGAGTGAAATGAGACATTTGTAATGAAACTGCTAGCTTATCTGTAACTTTTTTGTCTAGGAGCAATAAACAGTTAAGCTTGGGTAAAAGCAATACTTAAATCTACCGCATGCTTATGTTCAATGAATTTGGTAGTGCAACAAGGAAGCATGGGCTTAAACATCTTAACCCAACTTGAACAGCAAAGTTAAATCTCTGCTTTGTTTTCAAAGATACTGTTGTTGTTGTTTTTCAGAGTCAAGGTGCGATAACTGAGAAACTGAGAAGTTTCAGTATGCATGATTTGACTACTATACAAGGAGATGAGCCAGTTGGACAGAGACCCTATCAGACATTACCAGAAGCAAAAAAAAACCCCAGAGCCTCTGCAAGTGAATCTTCAGGTAAGTATCTATTTCTTCTAGCTAAAAGAACAATTCACTGAAGACAAAAGTGGGAAAGCGGTAATACTTTTACCCCATTTAGAAATGGAAAAGGCCTCAAAGAATTCCAGTGCACTTGAACAGTTGACTTGAGCAAGATATATTATGACAGTTGAGAAATGCTCCCTGAATTATTTTCTTCTCGCAGCCACTAACAGTGTAGTCACCCTGTACTCATTACTCCTATCTTTGCCAATTAGCAATGAGAATTCCTTGCCAAAGTAAAGCTTAATTGGAATTTAGAAATGGAAAAGGCCTCAAAGAATTCCAGTGCACTTGAACAGTTGACTTGAGCAAGATATATTATGACAGTTGAGAAATGCTCCCTGAATTATTTTCTTCCCCCAGCCACTAACAGTGTAGTCACCCTGTACTCATTACTCCTATCTTTGCCAATTAGCAATGAGAATTCCTTGCCAAAGTAAAGCTTAATTGGAAGTAAAAAAAAAGCGTGATTAAGTGGTGTTTCTGTGACAAATATACAAAAAGTTAAACATGAAAATTTATGGAAGCTCAATAAATAGGAAGAAAAAATGAATGAAAATGAATTCAGCAGATCTGTAATGATAGTTCAAAATGTAAAATTGCTTGTGGTGATAGGAATAATGAAGGCATTAAGTTGTCATAACGGACTGATGCACATCAACACTCAAAAGATGGTGTGCAGTGACCAACATATGTTTTTACAGAGCTATTTTATTATTAGTCTTACTATTTTTTTATTATATATAGTATTATTAATTTTATTGTCACTTTGCTCTGGAGCCTATGATGCTTGAAGGGAGGTTTCACTGGAAGGCTGTCAATTGCCTCTTTTTAAATGGTTAAGCTACAAGTAAAGTGGTTGATATTTCACACAAAAGCAATAGCTCTGGTCTATTTCTTTTCACTAAAGCCTGTCATTTCTTCTCATCCCTCCATTTTGGGGAGGGGTGGTGCTTGTGGAGCAGAAGGAATTCCAGGAATTGCATGGTAGCACATGGTGTTTCTGAGGAATAAATGGCCATCTGAATGGCCCTAAGCTGAATTGCTAATTGAGCCCAGAAGGTATCCTGTGCAGGTCAGCATAAAGACCAGGGGGTACTGGCCAGAGAGAAAGCCCATGAATTCATCAAGAGTTGCATTAGGGATGAAGTCACTGCAGCTGTTGTGCAGGGGCTATTCCTCAGTAAGAGTGTGTTAGTTACCTATCTGAAATAGCTTGAAAATGCTCAAAATTGCATTTTAAAAAAATTACTCAGGTACAGTTTATGTTGTGTAAATAACCACTGATAGATTTAATCTCGCATGTCAAAATGCTTTCTTAGAGCTAGTTTAACTTAATTGTTTTTACTCCTGGACCCAAATCTAGTGCACACCTGTTTTCTTTGAAGTTTCTTCAGCATTAGAGATTTAAAAAAGAACAAACCACGGATAGAGTTAGGAACACTATGTAGCAAAATTTCATTGCATTTAGCAGAACGTTATTTTTTGTGATCTGAGCTGGGAACTCCTGTGCAAATCAGTTTAAAAGACCTAGTTGTAAAAGGGCATTGATCATAGGATGGCTGAGCTGCCAGTATGCTTGCTGTGAAAAAGGCAAATGTGATTTTGATGCATCAGAAGAGGTGTTACAAATAGAGATAAGGAAGTATAGGTGTCACTGCAAACATCCCTAGTCAGAAACTATATGAGTAACAGATGCAATTCAAATCTTCCATATTGAAAAAGATGAATTGAAATTTTATTGGAGGCAGAGACATGTTACCTCTAGAATGGCAGAAGAGGCAAGTCTGCCTTAGGTAGCTGTGGAGTAGGTAAGTGTGATTCTAATTTCAGGGGAAAAAAAATGAAATTACCAAAGGAAAAGAATCTAATTAAGCCTAAATAAAATACTGGCTTAAGATGAAATGTACATTGATCATGAATAAAGTTGGGTTTGGAGTCTAAAAGGTGTCTGAGTGTTACAGCTTGTAGGTTCTGGAATGGCCTTATAAAAGGAGGGCTTGGCGAGGGGAAAGAACCAGACTACGTTCGGGGGCTTTATGCTTTATGTAAGTCTATGATGGGGATTCAGGGCTTTTGGACCCTAAGGATCTCTTCAGCACGTCTTTTAAAGCAGTTTGCGCCCTCTAGTGAGAATCTTTGGTAAAAATTTTGGTCCTGTTTTTGTAGGATTTAAACAACCCTTAATAGTACTTTGACATCGTATTGATCTGAAAGGAACTTTGGTATTAAATATGAAGAGAGGTATGCAAGAATGAAGAAAAATCCTATGAACACAGAATCATAGAATGGTTTGGGTTGGAAGGGACCTTTAAAAATCATGTAGTCTAACCCCCCTCCCATGGGGATTGTGGCCAAAAACCTCGAGTGCTTCTCAAGATGACCACTGAGGCTTTTGCAGTTCAGTGTAAAGCAGAAGATGGTAGCAGACTGATGGTTTAATTTTTGACAATTGAGGAACCACTGCATTACATACCTATGGAATGAAGTGGCTTGTTATTTACAAATGGCAGAATTATAAGTAACAAGCTCCTGGCAGACTAGATGTTTTGCTCTTTTGAAACAGCTGGCAGACTGACCATATTGTTTAAAAGAGTAAAGGATGTGTGTTAAAGATGAAACTCATGGCTTTCTTAGAAATCTAAAAGTTACAGCTACTTCTTAATGAGCATCTTTATAAAACTGTTATTTAAAGGTTACAAAACTCCACTGGAAAAAAATCCTGGAGATGATAAAACAGATGAAGAGATGGAGGGGACACATTCAGAGGATGAAATGTTTGCTCAGAGAGGCCTTCGACGAACTCAGAGCATGAAATCTGTGAAAACTATTAAAGGCCGTAAAGAGGCAAGTATAATCTTAGTTAAGTATTGAGCTTGTTTTTAACAATGTACCTTGGCATTTTTAATAATGCAGAAATGAATTTTTTCGTAATCTTAGAGGGTTTATCAGTGATAACTGAGTTGTAGAATGCTAAATGGAGAAGGAAGTATGTGATAACAGTATCTAAGGTTGGAGCTTTTGTACTTTGGGGTGTTTAAGAGAAATACATGAATGAAATGAACTAGGTGAGGAAAAAGGGAGGAGGAGGTGAAATAGACTCTGTGCTTGTAATGCTAATTCTGGTACCACCAAGCCCAAATTCCAGGAACTGCTCACCTTGAAAGGGGTGTAGATAGCCATGTTGTCATCTGCATTTGCGCGTCTTGGTTGTGCGCACTTAAACATCTGCTGTTTAATGGATTAAAGAAGATTCAGAATTTTTTAGTTCCCATAGATACATGGCTTACTTTGACTTGTAACCCACAAAGAGAAGATTCTATGTAGGATTCAGTGTGCTTTATATTTGCATGTGTCACAAAAATTGAAGACACTTCAGAATAAATGTCTATGGAATCTCATAAAAGTTTTGGGGTAATTCTGTTGAGACTTAACCTTCTTGCCCAATTCTGTTGGAATTGTATCTCATTCAGTCATAGGTAGATTTTCTTACTGAATCTGTGGAGTGTCCAAAGCACATTTAAAGATGCTTACTGGATTGGATTAGTAGAAAGGTAAATAATATTTCTGCCTGAAGTGATCTCAACTCTTGGTTAAGTTACGTATTTTTTTTCCCCCCCCCTCAGATACGGTATGGATCACTGAAATACAGAGTAAAGAAGAGACCCGCTGTATACTTCTAAGTGTATTGCACAATGCCTGCAAGACAAACTGCTGTATTATAATAACTTGAATTCAGTGTGTCAAGTGTTAAAGATCTGTGTATGATTCATATAATGAGTATGTATGAATAGCTATGGTAGGACTTGGTTTTATGAACCTAAATGGTTGGATAAAGTATTGCTCTGCTTTTCTGTAATTGCTTATTGTTTAGACGTAAATCTGGACAAGTTATAGTATGAATTTCAGCACTCCTTAAACAGGAGTTAAATGAGGAACAGGAAACAGGCTTTTTCCAGAGGTACTGAACAGACTGAAATAATTACAACTCCAATTGAATTAGCAAAAGTTGTAAGTATTTGGAACTTGTGAAAATGGAACCCAGTGTCCCCGAGTTTACATGAAAAGATAGGTATACTTGAAATATTTTTCTGAACTACAATTCCTGAAAAGGCCTTTGTGTAATTTAAAAATGTACAGTTTAAAGGACAGTGGATGATGGTGGGGAGGGAAAAGGAAAGACGAGATAGATATGGTACATCCTTAAGATCGTAATCTTGCATCATATTGCCAAGCTTAACAAACTTACATAATACTAATAGGTGCGAACTGGGGGTACATTTAGCACTTTATGCAAAACTGCATAGTTTTGCACACTTACTGATTTACAGCTGCACATGTCGTTTTAGTGATTTCTTAGGTAGGTTAGACTTACCTTTTGAATGCCAGCAATTCTTGTATTTCATGATCTTTTTTTAATTTATCTTGATTGCTTAAGTACACTTAGGATGCTGTAGATAATTGCTACTAACCCTGAACAATATTATTAGGTGCCTTTCTATGTATTACAAGGCTGTGTGGTTTTTTTGTTTGTGTGTGGGTTTTTTTGGTATTTTTTGTTGGTGGTGGTTTTTTTGTGTCTTTCTTCCTCCTTCACCTAGAGAGATATGTAACATGACTTAAGTCAGTTTTTGGTTAAAGTTGTGGTAAGTAAAAGTTGTAGCGATTCCGGTGATAGACCTCAGGGATCTGATCAGCCCATCAACTGTGTATTAGAAGCCATGCTGACATGAAGGCATGTATGATAGATTATTCAGGCCCTGGTTTGGTTTTCCTCTGCATTGCTTTAAGAATGAAAAAATATATGTATTTAGAACATGTATGTGTGTATATTTCATATCATATGTGGATTCTAAAATTGGCTGTGTAGTACTTTCATTGCTAAAGTTATTACTAAAATATTTACATACAAATAGCTTTTTCTAAAAGTCTAGCTGATTTAGTCAGCCATTTTATAACCTAGAGTCCTATGGCATAACTGTTTGCCCAGAGATTAATTTTGGAATGTCATTCAAGGCAGGGACTTGTCAAAATGACTTTTTGAGGTCCCCTTTGGTTCTATTTTCTGCGATTCTGAGAATTAGGCTGATTTTAGTTTTCTATGTGACGATATTTCTACTGTGGATTCAGGGAGAAAACACCCACTTTTTGTAGATAGTATTTTATTACTTGGCATGGGGAGAGATGGTATTACTTTCTTGAAGACAAAATGGCGTGTGATCCCTCTTATCCTTAGATCTCGGACTACAATCCTTAGACCTCTTCCCCCAGGTATGACAGTCATCTGCAAGTCTACTGCAGTGCTTTTAAACATATTCTTAAGGTTTGGGCCTGATGCAGTTGTTCTTTTTTGTATTACAGCTACAGTGGGTTCACTGCTGGTAGGCGCTTAATGGCCTGTTAATATATATTGGCATTTGAAGTAGTCTTCTGTAGTCTCTGGGCCAGGGTTTGAATTGTATGGATAAAAATGCAGCTGGTCTGTATTGGCATTGCATTACTTGCTATTGTAGGCATTTGTAAGCCAAGTGCAAAGCCTTGGTCAAATATGCTTTTAGCATCTCCAAGGAGGTTAAATGCTTTGGTAAGAAGTTGCACAGTCCATATGTGATTAAAAGGCCAAAGCTTGTATTACTTCACTCGAAGATGCAATTTCATACTAGAAGACAGGAAGGCTGCTCTCTCCCAAATGAGTGTAATGCAAAAATCCCATCCTCTAACCAAAACTGCAACTTGTGATCTAGCTTTTATAAGGAGCTGTTGTCTGTGGGAGAGGCAGTGACCAGAAAGGCAGCTTCCCCGGGGCATAGTTCATCACTTGTGCCCCAGGAAGGTTTGTGCTTCTCATCCGTTTCCCTGAATGGGGGGAAAGGCTGTCTGTGTGTTAAGGTATGTAATACGTTAGAGGAAACTGAGGCTTTTGTATTTGCATCTTGCCCCTCTTTGAAAATTAGACTAACCTGGGTGTTGGGTGGAATCTCTTATCTCTTACTCTCCAGCTGAGCATCCTCCTTGAGCACTTGCTGCCACATCTTGCTTGAACTCATCATGTTCGTTTTATTGGCAAGCATGGCAATAAAATTGTCATCTTTCTACAAATCAGAATCCTGCATGAAGGAGCAGGGTAAGCCCTTCTTTCAGAAGTACAGTTCCTGTTACAGGTTCATGTAGATCCTGTTTTGGGGCTTGTGTTCTTTTCACATTTCCAGGGCTAGAGATCATTTGAGTAGTTTAGGCTCTACCACACTCGTGGTCAGTAAGTTGCTCTCCGTGTGGTTATGTACTTGAGGCTGTAACTTCTGGCAGATTTAACTTGCTAAATAAACTCTCCTTTTTCTCAACTATACATGGAACTAGGAAAGCTGGCAGTATTATTCATATTCATTACTGTTTGCATCTAAATGTACTTGTGTTCTTTCGGATACTGTCTTAAGTGATAAAACTTCCAGTGTTTTCCTAGCTGGTTTTTTCAGTCTAATATCCTACTGTAAAATTCTTTTCTTGACAGCTCGATTTTGCTCTTTGAATTCATCTTGAAACTGGTTCACTGTATTATCTTAGTTTTTTTTTTTTTTCCTTGCTGTTCATTGTCAGCTGATGCTAGGCAGGGCACAATGGCATAATTAGCCTTCATCCCAATGATATGTATTTCTCTCTGCTTGTTGAATTTAGTTTAGTTTGGTTTGGAAATATTACACAGTCTTTTAAACTTTGTGTACAGGGAATCTTCAAACTTGTTTGCCTTAGCAACTGCAAAAGTGATCTGTCTAGCTCTTGCCAGTAAACTTCTTGGAAAAATGTTCAACAAAAATCAAAATTCAACTTAACATTCTTTTTGGTTTGGGAATGTAAAATGTAGTTCATGTCATATTATATAATCTTATGAACAAAGCGTTTTCTGAGAATTGACTGACTGCCACCAACAGGACTGCTAATATAGTTAAAGAAAAACTTACACAGAGGTTAAAGATACTTTAAAAGAGAATATGTATTTCTTGTTAAATCATATAAAGGTTTCAAGCCTTTCCAAAATATATCTGAACTGACTCAGGTTACTTAGCAAGAGCCTACTGTACATGTTAAAATACACAGTTTGAGATGAGGATTAAATTGATGGCCTCGGTTGCAAATAAACTTAGACCAGACTCTGATTACAAGGTAATTGCCAATATTAGCTACTTAATGCTAATTGCTTTGCTATGTGAAAGTAACTGAATTATCCAAGATACTTTTTGCAAACTATAATGAATTTTAAAATGAACAGAAGATAATTTGGTTAAACAGAATGGTGGAGTAAATGCTAGATGCATTTAACATGCTTTGATGACAAAAGATGCGTTTTATTTTTGGTGTTGCTTTTATTAATGGGAAGTTGGTATTTTTAAGTATTTTTCTACAAAAATGTGTATGTGCAAAGGCAATACTTCAACATTTTTCAAGAACTCGTATTTTAAAATGCTACAGACCAGAGACTGTCTACATTGAGACTGAAGTTAGTAGCTTTAAAAAAAAATGCAATGTAAGCTTTAATTTTTATATTGTAACAATAACTTGCTGTCAACTTGTTTACATATTTGTAGGAGGGAAAGCTTCATTATGCATTGACTTATCTTGATACTATCTTTAATAAATGCTGCTTTGAGCAGGATGCAGTGGATATTTTATTACCTGAATTATGATTAACAAACCAGTCACTATGTAATCTGTATTCCGTTATTTATTATCATGATTCCAGTACTGAAACAATCTATCTGAATTTTGAAGAGACTTTAAAAACTGTTAGAAGCATGACTAAACTGTCATTGAGGTTTTGCCACGGAGCCTGATGCTGATTTAGGCTTAAATGAAACTTACCCTGCTAAAGGCAATTGAAAATGCTATGGTGTTACCTATTTTGATTAGATGTTCAGTTTGGAGTAAACTCAAAATAAGATGCTTAGTCTCCCAAAAGAGTATGGCTTTCTGGGGAACTGTTGGATTTTTTTTTTAATTAAACCATTTCTGATGCTAGCCTCTTTTTTTTATTGATGCAGCTTTACTGTTGTTTGTGCCAACAGACAGATTTTGTTTTGTATTTCCTAGTCAAACAGAGTTCTTCTAGTAACCCAGAGAAGGCGATGCATAGGTAAACTTGGGCCTTGCCTTTTTCAAACCTCACTTCAAGTAAGTTATTAACACCCCTAGCAAAACCCAAGCAAAAAACCTCAGTAACTGCATTTTCTGGACCTTTTTTGCAAGGCTTCCTGACTTACTGCCTTAAAGGAAAGAATTTCTTGATATGGTTAACTGAGGAGAAAGACTTAAAATCTACTATTTATTGCTACTGTCTCCTAAGCATTATGAAAATACATCCCAGAAGCACAGACTGACTGTAAGGGACTTTGTAGTGATTCAATTCCTAATGTCAGAACAGTTCATACAGTACAAAACCCCTACCTACTGACGAAATTGCGGATGTTAGAAAACAATGCTGATTTTTTTTTTCCCCTTTATTTGTTCAACTAATGTTTAGCAGGTAGCAGGAACATCTGTGAATGTGGGCTAAAAGCTGTCTTCCTGCTGTTTAACATGCTGGTGAGACCTGCTCAGAGAATGATTATCTGGTGATTCTAAAATAGAGCTGGTATGTATGTCCTAGGCTAAAATTTTCAACATGAAGCAGGTGCCGCAATGGTGACAGTTTTTTGGGGCTTTTTTTTAAGAGACCTTAAGTGTTGTGTATTTTCCACACTAACATGGGAGAACAGATGATTGAACATGAGGGGGAACCTCATAGGTCTTGTAAAATCAGTAGACTTCCAAAATTATTTTCATCCTTTCTGTAGATCTATTCAGGAACAACACGGAAGCCTGTCTTGTTCATGGTTGCCTGCCTTTGCCAAGGCTTAGCAACAGATTGCTCTGTTTGAATTAGGGTAGGAATCATGACAGCAGCTGGAGCAGAGACTATATGGACTTCAAATAAAACCTAGGATTTCACTACTGTCTGATAATGTACAGTGACTACATGGATGAAGAAGCTCAGAAATTACTTAGAAAGTCCCTTTTATCTACGCTGTCACAGTTCCAAGGTAAGCAGCATTTTGACCCTCACTTAGCTCTTCCTGGGCAATGTTCCTGCTATGTTGCATGGCACTCACTGCTTTCTCAGTGAGCTGCACCATCCCATCCAATCTTTCCACTAATTTTAGTTCTCCTAGACTAAGACTACTAAGGAGAGGTCATCCTCACTTACTGCCTCAAAAGAAAGCATTTCTTGATCTGGCTAACTGGGGAGAAAGACTTAAAAAACAACAAAACAAACAAACAAAAACAACAAACCCAAAGCAAAACAAAAACCTTGTATAAAGGTAGTGTAACAGTAAAGCTGCATCTTCAAATGTAATGCAAGCATAACCCCGTGTATCATAGTCTTGAAGGAATTACACCAAAGGCGGCCACTCACTGTGCTTTTTTAAAACCCCTTTTCCCCAGGTCTAATTAATAATAATGTCTCTATTCTTAATACTAGAATTGCCAACTTAACTGGAGTTTCTCCTGTTGTCCATAGGATGTGGAGCTTTTAGGTGGCGCTCTGCAAACTGGATGAAAGCCACAGGGTGAACAGAGCATTTATGGTAGTTTAATTTGTTTTACTGAATCAGCAGTATTGAAGCAGCCTGGGGAGGCGGCTACAGAGCAAAATTAACCTTTGGTAGCAGCCTGCAATGACCTAGGTTAGATTAAATCCTGATGAAAAATCCTGCTTCTCTTAAAATCGAGGTCATGGAAGAGTGGAGAGCTGCTCCCATTTTAAAACAGCTCCGGAGCAACTGCTGAGCTGTTCTGCTCTTCTCTGGGGCGTCCCCTGCAGCTCCGCTTTGAATGCCTCTTTGCTGGAGAGGAGATGTGGCCATATCCCCTTATTTCCTACCTTGAGCAACCTCCTATCTCGGTAGCCTTTTCTTCCTCGGCGAGGGGGCGCCCCCCCCCCCCCAGCTGCTGATGCTCTCCACTGCGCTCAGCTCATAGAGTGATTCTTCTGGATCGCTTTTTTTTTTTTAAACTCAATTGATGAATAATTCTCCCCGTGAAGCTGCCGCCTTGCTACTTTGCTGAGCGCACGGCTGCTCTAGAAATGGCTGTCCCTTTGAGCCGGGTCTCGGCTGAGGGGCGGGAGGGGTCGCTGCTCAGCGGGCAGTTCGCCCCC
>NW_009198575.1:0-3861 GCF_000690835.1 Fulmarus glacialis | reverse complement strand
TAGGTTTAAACTCTTTGATGGCTCTTAGCCACGGGAGTATTAACAGCCCGAATGCCTCGGAACAGTGCGGGAGGAGCAGAACAGCAGAGTTCTGATATTGGGCATTTGTTTTTCTGCCCTCATGTTTCTGCACTGGGTTTCTGCTGTCAGGCCACCAGACGTGCTTCTCCATCTGGTCCTTTCCCGCTGGCTCGTTGCCAGTAAGCGGCAGGGTAAAATCTTCAGCGATCCTGTGCGTGCACCAGACCCCAGCAAAAGCAGTGCGTCCTGCTGTCCTGCTCCCCCCCGCAGCCCGCACAACGCTTGAGAAGGAGCTAGATCCTTGCAGCAAGTGTAGATGTGAGTGAGGCTTGGGGAGCAAAAGACACATCACCATGCAGAAGCCCACGTCCAAACTGTGTTTGGACAGTGGGTGTTGGAAGACGGCAAAGCTGGTGAAGGAGCTTCCCAGCTGCTGTTCCTCCCAGTAGCTGAACAGCACCAGACACACGCAGCACCGAGATGGCTGGATTAGTGCAAAGGTAGACTCGTGATCTTTCCCTGGCCTGTTTCCAGTGGGATTTTTTTTTTTTTTCACTCCAGGCTAAGTTTTACACAGTGCTGGCAAAGATCCTGCGTGGTGGTGGTCTGTGGCTGTCCTGCTGCGGCTGCTTTCTAGCCCTTCGCCGAGCACAGGCCTCTAGACATGGAGATGCACTACCTGGTGCATCGGCAGCGGACTTCACCTCATGGGATCCAGATTTGCTAGACAAGATGCTTTCTGACCGCATCAAGCTTCGGTGAAGCATGCTGTTGTGGCCCTTGGCTCACTGGGGTCATTCCCAAAGTCACCCCACGCAGGGAGGACACTCAGGCAGTTATGAATAAAACAGTCTATCCTTTAGAGCAGTTAATTAATTCTGATTTTTCCTGTTTTCTTTGTAGAGTCTCAACACTGTGACCAGAGCTTGCTTTTCATTGCAAATTTGTAATAATTAGAAAAATTCTTGCATAATAAAAACCGGAGCGTAAAGAAAAGAGGAGAACCTAATCCTCATATTTAACTAAACTGTTATTCTGGTTTACTGGATTACGCTTTTAGTTTTTGCAGTGGCTATGGGTACCCATTCATTTACTGACCCTTTCATCAGCAATGGCAGGTGGGTTCTGTCAGACAAATTCAACTTCTTTGTTTTCCTTCTGGACAGTGTGTGTGTCATATATTCTGCCCAGGGATGTTTATCTCAGATTAGCATTGATGGATAGAGCCGGCATGCTTCCGTAAGAGGGAGAATTGGTTTTCAGACTCTACCTATTGGTTATGCATCTCCTGTATGAATTAATAGTGGTTTAGTAAGATTAAAACCAGGAAGTGGCACCTCACTTCTAATACCTTTTCAGAGGTCAGATGTTGCACACAGAGGAACTCCAAAAGAGGTGGCTCATACAAGAGTGAAAATATGTTATTTGAATTGATCTTTCCCATGGAAGGGAGAGAAAAAGGAATTAAGGGCGTCAGTGTGAGGGGCAGGGACCAAATCTTCTTTGAAGAAGGTCTGAAGTAAAGCATGTTTGACGCTCTAAGATAACTTCTACTTTTTAATTTTTTTTAAAAGATAGTGCAGTGGTTTTGGTAGTACTGACATGCAAGTATAGTAGAAGAGGAAATACGCTGCAACAGTAAGACGCCAAGGAAATCAAGGCAAGGAATCTATCTGAGAGACTGTACCTCTGCATTCGTGAAGTAAACAAACAGCGTGAGGACGTTGTCTACCTCTGTCATGGAAGAATCGCCAAGCTTCCATTTAAGGCAGCTGGACCTGATTAATTCTTCACTGGGAGACGTCCAAGAAAAGCCATGGTGCTGGAGGAAGAGTTGTTCGCAGTGCTGTAGGTGGCACCCTTCCCTTTGAGATGGTGCTGAACCAGTGCCAGAAGGAGGGGGTAGGGGGCACTCCGCGGATGGGAGCCCTGGACCAGATGCTCGGCTGGTGTAAACCCGCACGGGTCTGCTGAGGTGCCTGATTTACGCCAGCTGAAAAATCGGTCCTTCTGTCTTAAAAACGCCGGGTGAAAGCGGAGCTTTGCCTACTTGTCATCAGTAGAGATTCCACGACTCATCCTCTATGGGATCTGCTGCGTAGGCTGAGCCCCTCAGAGTACCCTTCAGCTTCCGTGGGCAGCGGTGACCCTCGGGTGCGCGGCCACGGGGGCGGCTGCGGTTCCGTGGTGGGCAGCGTCACGCGTGCAGTCACCAAGTCTGTGTCGTGCTTTGGGAGGGAGGCGCAGCTCTACAGAAGCTTAAAGGCACTATTACCTTGGTTATAACATTCGATTTGGCTAATAGGTTAAAGAGATACTCGTTAAATCGCAGCATCGCTTCTCTTTAAAGTAATTTTTGCCATGAATGCTGGAGGTAACACAAATACTCGGATGCATGCTTGAACTACACTAGGGCTGAGGGTCCTCAGACTTATTTGTGTTCCTGTAAGTACAGACCAAAAAAGACTGACTTTTTATTTACCTTGTGGTTTGGGAGTTGAGAGTTAGGACTCTGGGGCCCAAGCGTACAGTCGAGTTACTGTGTGTCAGCTGATCCATGGTAGCTGTGTATGGCAAACGCAAGTGATGTGCTGTGAATGAAGCATTCAGTTCCTGGTGCTGACACTGTGGCCTAAAGCATCCAACTAAAAATATGTCTCTAAAATGGGCAGTCATCTGACATTTTTATTTACTAGTGTGGTTTGGACATGGGTGGATGAAACATTCTAATAAATTACTGTATCTTTTTGTCTGTCTCTTTCTGATTTATCGTATTTTACTAATTCAAGAGGTATTACGTGCCTAATGAATTGGAGCTTTGACATTCTGACCGATTTGCATTAAGGCGCTTGGAGGAGGAGGCAGGGTTGGGCAGGGAGTATCAAGCAGAAGGCGAACCTTCTCTCGTTGATGATGGCTGTGACCTGATCCTCCAGAACGAAATTCTGTGCCGGAAGGTATTGTATTCGTAACTCCTGCAGGATGAGGACCCAGGGCACTTGTCGTCCAACATTTGCCGTAGTTCAAAATAGGTGCCGCTGGTCTTCGTCATTGTTGTACCCTGCTCTTCAGTGTGGCTGTCCTCTTGGTTGCCTACAAGGCAGGGAAGTCGTGTCCCTGTTTTACAGGTGCAAACTGCGTCTAATTTTCCCCTGACCTCCCACGCTGGGGAAAAGCGCTCAGTCAGTCCATCCTAATTATGGCTGTGGCCATAGACAAAGGAATAACGTTTTGGCATTTTCCGCCGGAAACGGAGAGAACACAGCGATCCTTTAGGGACGGTGATCAGAAGGGATACGATTCTGGATTTTCCCTACACCTCCGCTTTAAAAATGAAAAACGAAGGGATAGCCTGGAACTTTGTTGAAGAGGGTGAAACGGAGAGGAGGAGCTGCCGCTCAGCTGGCTCAGGCACAGGGTTCCCTCTCTGTTTATAGCGACATGATGATCTGAAGAGCCATGCTGCTCGGTGAAGCTGTTGCTGCCGCACAGTGCAGTATGGTGCTTGTTCATTTTGATAGGAAGAAGTTTTCCAGGAAGGGGAGGGGAAAAGAGGGCAGCTGATACCCTCTCTTCACCTTCAGTGCAAAGCCGAAAGTATCTTAAGCGATGCTCTGCGAATAGAAGAGAAATTTTCATTTATCCCTCTTAGCGGTTGGTACATTCCCCTGCTTCTGATTAGTCCTTTAACACTGCAAAGAGACAGTTTGCTCACACTGCTACATTTTTGTATCAGTCACAGCCTTGCTTTTCTCTCTTTCTCTCCTTCCCAAGCCCACTTAAGGTTTCTTTTGGGGTGGTGATTTGTTTCTTTTTTGGTTTTGTTTTTTTGTTCCGGGG
>NW_009198574.1:0-439 GCF_000690835.1 Fulmarus glacialis | reverse complement strand
GAGTTGTTCTTTCAGGTGACTCAATAGAGCGGACTCACAAACTCAAGACGGAATATGCATTCCCTGCAAGATATGCTATGCATTCTCCAGAAACTCACAATGCCCGGGAAAACTCGTCTTTCTTTTTTGCTAGCTGGTGGGGACATGGTTGTTATCTTATTGAACACATCCATTGGGATGTGACAACACCAGTTTTGCCATTGTATTCCCCAAAACTGGATCTCTTGTGCAGGTCCTTTGACCTTGCTTTGTTTTATGGCAAAACCAGTTTTCAGAAGGAAGAGGACGTCCACCTTTCAGCATTAGAAGTCACTGTCTCTTTTTGGTATAAAAAAGGCATCCTTCTTTCAAATGATCTGCGATTTCAGCAAGATTACATGTCTGTTTGGGCATCAACTCCCAGGCCATTAGAAATAAAAACTGGTCTAGACACCTGTCC
>NW_009198573.1:69731-78108 GCF_000690835.1 Fulmarus glacialis | reverse complement strand
GCCGGGTGGGCAGGAGGGGAGCCGGGCGATCCCGCCCAGCCTGCCTGGCCCTGGCCCCGCTGCTCGCAATGGGGTGCAGGCAGTGATGTGGGACCAGCCCCTCGTGGTCCTTGCCCCACTGCCTGCACGCCTCAGGTATCAGCTCTGCCCAGACCCATCTTCCCCACAGCGCTGTAACCCCACGCCAGTCACCAACCTGCACCAAAGGCATCCACTTTTCTGCTGTAGCGAGCCCTCCATGAGCCTTCTCCCAGCAGAGCCAGTCTTTGGGGTTCAATGGGGGGCTGTTTGCATCCCATGGAGTCACCAGGCCCACAAGAAGCCCTGTGGTGCCCATGCTGGGAACCTGCCACAGGCAGAGATGAACCCTGTTTTGGACAGCCTGGCAGGGACCATCTCTCTACAGCTTACCCCTTTCCCAGCCTGCAGAACAATTGCGGCAGGGATCCTGTAGTTTGTCCTTGTGTGGGCATTTTTCCAGGGGGAGATGCACCCTCTCTATCCTCCTACCATCCCCACTGCAGGCAAGAGCATCCCTCCTGTTCGGGAAACCAACAGCATCTTCTGGGCATGGTGAAGCAGGTGGATGAGACTTTGCAGGCTGTCTTCTACAGGCCAGGCTCCCCAAAGAGCAAGACAAAATCTGAGGACAAGGAGAGTTTCATTTGGCAGCAGCCCTCCTGGAAGGAGGTTGCTGGAAATGCTGGATGCCTCTGGAGATGAGCAAGGAGAGGAGAGGCATCCCCTGGATGGAGAGGTGTGGATGAGCTGATGCCAATGGCTCCACAGTATGTGCAGGGTTCCCCATGTACCGGCCTTCCAGAGCATTCGTACTTCTCACCAGCTCTCAGGCTCTGGTCTGAACTGTGCATACCTGGCCCCAGCACATCCTACACTGGCCTGGCCCGGGTGCTCCAGCAGGACCAGCCAGAGGCATCTCTGCCCCAGCTGCCGGCTCAGGCCATCACCATGTGGCGCTGCCTGGGGACTACCAGGCACACATGAGAGGGGAGCCATGCTCCCTTGCCGGCTGCGGGAGATGGCACGGGCAGCCGTGGCGCCCGCACGCTGGCTGCAGCATGTAAACAGCCAGAAGGGAGGTGGCACGTGCTCGCCTGTGCCTGCCAGCATGGCCCCTTGCAGCAGCTGCGGGGGGAGCCGCACACACCCCTTAGGTGCTCACAGTCACATCCGAGCTCGTCCTCCTGCCTCCACCAAACCAGGCTGAGCAGCCCCCATCCCACTTCCCTGTGCACAGGGATGAAGCTCTGGAGGTTAGCATGGAGCAGCACCTGCACCCGCAGCAGTCCAGAGCCAGGGCTGTGCTCTCTGCGGCATCTTTGCCAAGTCCTGGAGCAGCAGCGTAGTGGGAGCCCTGGGAGCCAGGCGTCACCGTTGAGTCTGCTGTTGACACCTCTGATGGTCAGGGTTGGCTCCTGATGGGCTGAGAGCTGAATATATGCTCAGGTCCCTGCCAGGTCTCTGCTCAGCGTGGGGTGCTGTGGGGCCAGCCATACACCATGAAAAGAGGCAGGGGAGTCATTCCCATGGGAGCAAGGGTTTTGGAGCAGGGTGGTGCAGTCATGGAGCCCAGGGAGGTGGGTAGGGGCCACAAGCTCTCGTCTCAGGCCAGGCGCCCAGCACACCCATCTGCCTGGCTCCCCACATCATCCCGTCTGACTCTTCCAGGCTGGCGTGTTTCCCAGCACCCCGAGAGAAAGGCGCTAAAACGGGACCCGTGAACCCAGCCAGCCTGGGTGCTAACAGTGCTCAGTGAAGAGGCTGCGGGAGCAGATGCTCATCCTTGATACATTTGGCATTTTCTGTTGCTCTTGACTCCAGGGAAATGATTGCTCTGCTCTGAGGGATCTATAAATAGACATTGCCCACTAACCTCCACTCCCAGGAGGCCAGCAACGTGGCAGGAACACAGTGATTGCTGCCAGAGCTGACGCCCCAGCCTCCGCCTGGGTCAGCGCTATCTGCCAGGCTCCCCAGACCTGCCCAGCCTGCCTCTGCCTTGGAGGAGGGAAGGAGACGAAGGAAATTATTTTTCTGAGGTAGGCAGTGTCTAGGGTGGTTTTAGAGAAGGGAGGATGAGACACAGCATCTCTTTGTGGTGCACAGGCATTCCGGGGTGGCATTGCCCTCAGTGTCACATCACTCCTGGCTGAAGTCCCCTCCCCACAAGAGTGCTTTGCCCTCACTGGGCTGGGGGCTGCCTGTGCATCCCTGTGCCAGCAGGCAGAGAGTGGGCAGACACTAAGGGCCCGCCGCTTTCGTCCTCATCGGGTCCTGGCAGAGCTGTACCCACTGTGCTGAGTGCTCTTTAGGCAGCTGCCTGCTGTGGAGCCACTTCCCCGGGAGCACAGCACTTGGCAGGGTCAGGGATGGACATCTCCCTACTTTGCCATTCTCCCCTTTGGGATAAGCAGTGGAAGGGACAGGAGAAGCAAAGGAACGAATTGCTGTTTTCCTTCTGCTCTGACAGCACCAGGCAGCCCCAGCACCTGGCTTGTCCTGGAAGATGCTGTGGGGCATCTTCTTCTTGGGACTTGTGTCTCTTCCCTGTTGGAGGGGACGTGGGCAGGGGGTGAGTGCTTGGAGAGACCTTCATGCCAATTGGTTGGGCATTCCCACCCCACAGAGAGATGTGGCCATGCAGGCATCTGCCAGCCACGGGGGCAGCAATGCCAGCAGGGTCTCTGCACACTCAGACAGTGATGGGCTTCAGCCTGCAGTACTCTGCAGTTCACCCAAAATCCAGTCACTGCCCTCTTGTCCCACCTCCTCTCTGCTCTTGTCCTGTGTCTCAAGGGTTGGGGAAGCCATGTTCAGTGTGGGAGACACCTCCTACCTGTTTTATGCACCTCTCAGAGAGGGGGTTATGTGTCTTGCTTTCTCCAAAGTCTTGTGGCCCTTTACCCTCTGTGCAGTGTGTCCCCCCTGTCCCACATTGCATGGGTGCAGGACCTCCAATGCTGGAGCCTCTGCCCATGTCTCACCTGTCCTGTCCTACTTTACAGTTGTGGACACACACACCATGCCAGAGCCAGGCAGTCGGACAGGTTCCTCCTGGAGTGACCTTCATGGCTGGGGAGAATGAATGAGCTTTCCCTTCTGGAGTTACTGAGCAAGGGCCAAGTCCTCAGCGTGATGCATGGGCACTGATATCCTTGGGCTAACACCATCCCCATAAAGGGTTGATCCAGGAGCTTTCCATAGTTTTACAATCCCATAATTAAAACTTACAGGCCAAGGAAATTGGAAAGGAGTTAGAGGGAATGGTAATGAGATCTGAGCACCTAAATCACTTGGGCTTAGACTTTGAAAGGATTTAAGCCCACTGTCTCCTACTGGAGCTATTTACAACAACCATATAACAGCAAGCCTGGCTGGAGCTGCATCTGCAGCATGCTCAGGCCTTCGGCAAGTCTCCCTCTGGCCATGCTCCCAGCAGTCCTGAATCCTTCCACATCTATCTGCTCCTGGAGAGCTGCTCCTGCCCCAGCATGTGTGGTACCCTGCAGACTTCAAACAGCCTATCCTGAGTCGCAGGGGAGATGCTGGGAGGTGACACCTTCCCCATGTGGGATCATTTATCCACTGTAACCACAGCTGGGATGAAGATGGCCATCCCTTCCCATGAAACGGTCAGAGATTTCCAAATCAGTCCCAGGCAGCACTGGGATGAAAGCCAGGCTTTTTTCCATGGGAAATGACAGCACCAAGGAGGAACCCAGAATCAGCCAGCATTTGGGGACTCACTGGCACGTAGGATGCAGGTTCAGGTCTTGGTGAAAGCCAGGCTCTCCATCCCTACCAGCCCCGAGGTCTGGGGTCAGCAAGGGACAAAACATCATGAAGGTGCTCTTGCCCAGGAGCAGTTCAGCTCTGAGGGCCTGTTCTGGGCAGTTTCCTCGGGATGCAGCCAGGGTTTCTCTGGATCAGACAGGACAAAGATTCCCCCAGCAGAAGCCATGCAGATGCTACCGGCAGGGCCAAGCTCTGTTCTTGCCAGCAGCAGTGGAGGGGGAAGGGACCTTGGCTGGATTCACGCAGCTGCTGAGGACGGGCAGGATGTGGCCGGCGGGTGATCCTTGGCGAAGAGGGCCTTTCCAGGAGGGCGAGGGAGGCGGATGTCGGCAGCAGGAGGCTTTCGTTAATGCATCTCCCACTGTGTCCCTGCCCGGATGACGAGCTTCCTCGGAAAGGAGGGGAGAGGACGACCTCCCCACCCTGCCAGCTTGGAAAACCTCACCCAAGCGATGCCAGGATGTGTTGTATCACGTTTCCATGGCAACTGACATCTTACGATGCTGAAGCAGGCGTATGCGGAGTCATGCCACATGAATCACGCGAATCATCTGACCTCGGCGTGATGGGGACAGACAAAGAGCAGAGATGTGCTCGTCGGGGCCGCCCTCCCAGGCTTGGACTCGGTCGCTACTGCAGAGATAGGTGCAGAGGAGGAGGAGTGGCACTGGTGTGGGCAGCGGCACTGAGCCCACCGGCGGCACGAACCCAGAGCCTGGTGCAGCCCAACTTGAGGGACGGTGGGGGCAGGAACCTGCAGGGAAGCTGGGTCCGGAGCATCCTCGCTCTGGGGCTGTGTGGGGTAATGGGCACAGAGGGGCTGCACAGTGCGAGCCCCGCGCGCTGGGCTGGGCGCAGGAGCCGGTGGCATCCCCCTTCTGCAGTGTGGGGACAATCCTGACTGGTGCTGGGGGTCTCTCCCTCCCTGCACTGGCTGCCTTTGCAGCTTCACTCATCCTCAGAAAATCAGACTGGAGGATTCTCCCTAGAACCTCACAAATAAGTTTAGACCCACCTGGTTTTGCTGCCTGGCTAGGAAGCGACTGGGCACACCCATTGTGGCAGACATGTGGCTTTACAAGGTTGTTTGCCCAGGGAATACGACCAAGGGTCCCTTTCCAAATCCTGAATGTCCACGTGTTCCCAACGACAGGCGCAGGGCTGTGCTGCCCAAGCGCGATTTGTTCCTCCTGGGATGCTTGGCACAGGGGACCGCTCTCCGTGGGTGGATTCAAGGGAGGAGGAGTCTGCTTCCGTCTGTAATGTTATTTAAGTGACACTTACTAGGCATCAAAGTCAAGGAGACCAAATTTTTCCATCTCAACTTGTTAGAGAGCTGAAATGTTTTCAAGGCAGCAGTGGAATATTACCCCCTCTCCCCCTCCCAGACGGAGTGATTACAGTTTTCCTCCAAAAAATGAGGATGAAAATTAGCTTGGTAGTTTGCTATCACTTCATCCCCCTTCATCTTTCTTGGGATGGAAAAAGGGATGGAAAGGGAGAAGGCTTGAGGTGGGAGAGAAAAAAGCCTAACCCTGAAAAGCTGGATTTAATTTCATGAAAAATTCTGACAAAAAAAAATGTGCATCTAGATGTCTCTTTCCTTTCAGAATGAGTAACTTTTCACCAACCAGCCTCATGTGAGGGAAAGGCAACACAGACTTTCCCCAGTCAACCTCTCTGGTAGCACTGGTTCTTGTTGTCAGCAGTGAATCTCGATAGAAATTCATTTTCTAGCAAAATGTCCTTACGGTGTCACAGCAGCGTTTCGCAACCTGTGAAGCCTCTGCAGCCCCTGGTTTACAAACAGAGTCGTTTCTCCAGTCAGGAGCAGACATGTTACCAAGGGATGACCCTGACCCACTGAACATCATGCAGAGAGGACAGCCAAAAGTGCTGCTGCCATGCAGAGCTTTGTACAGTACAAATCTTGTCTGGGGATACTTAGCCCTGAAAAAAAAAAAAAAAGAATTCCTCTTCTAGCCAATTTATCCTGCTGCATCCACCCAGCTCTAGTGAGATCTCACTGGAGGCATCAGGGTGGGGATGCAGAAACAAGAGGGAGTGAACTCTGCTCTTCTGGAAGCAATAAATGCCTTCTGCCTTTTACGGGCAGTTCCTGACCTTGCTGCAGCTGATGGGCAAGTTTATGATCTTGCATTTTAGCTAAATGGAAGAGGCAATTATTCCTCCTTTTGGATTAAAGTGACTTTAGGAACAGAAATGCTAAAAGAGGGAAAAGCCCAGCAAAAGCTGACCCAGGAGGAAAACTGGGGTCTCCTAGGAGAACAACTAGAGATGGAAGAGCTGCCAGAAGGCAACTGTAAAGCAAAGGGCAGGCGGAGACACAGGAGTGATGCTGGCTTTCACAGGAGGAGCAAGGCAGCGGGACTTGGTGACCGAGCAGCCACAGGCATTGCCAGCAGGGGAATTGCCTGCTGCTGTCTGTGCCACCCACACTTGGTGGAGAAGGCCCCCATCTCCAACCCACACACCAATACAGGTCTCTGCCAGAGAAACCCCTGTTCCTTCATCACTAAGGGAAGGCTACTATGGCCTCAGGGCTTGCACATCACTCAGACTAAAGTGATAACTGTGCAGAAAAAACCCTGATGCGTTTCAGCTTCCCTGCCCTGGTGAGCTGGAGCCCTCTCCTCTCCTCTGCTTGTGGGATCCTGGCTGCCAGCTGCTCTCCAGCTTTCACCCCAGAGGAAGATACATTCACCACAGCAAGTAGCTGGGAAGAGGAAAGGGGTCTCTGAGTTCATCTGTACGGGACATGGGCACAGCTCAGGGATCGGTGGCCTCATGAGCCCTGGAGCAGGGCAAATCTGGAGCAGATTTCGTATGGACATGAGCTCTCACATCCTCTCCACACGTATTCCCACCCATCAGCAGAGATGCAGAAAGAGGTTGGGAGTACCAGCCCTGTGCTCCGACAGCAGTGCGAATTTGGGCAGCTTTTTCCACTCTCTAACCCCTCACACTTGCCCCCATGCTACACCCTCAGCTGTCTGAGTGCAGTGATGTGGGAGGCCACGCAGGGCACTGGGTCAGGATGGTGCTCCCTTTCTTCTGCTCCAGGTACCAGGCTGATACCTCCGTGAAGCGTGGTATCATGCTTCCCTGAGACACCGGCTTGCATGGAGCTAGCCTGGGTGTTTCTGCACCCTGCACCACCAAGGATGTGTCCTCAGTTCTGGTGCCACAGGCAGCAAGAGCTTATCCAATGCAATCAAGAGGTGCCCATTACTCACCGTGGGAAAGCAGCATCTAAAAGAACAGGCAGCCTATAACCCCAGGCAGAGCCAGGCTGAGATTCACTAAGGTGTAGTCCTGCCAGCTCTTCTTGTGAGCCTCATCTCCTTCACACAGGTGGGCAAAGGTGCTGGGGTCCTGCAACACGGGAAGCCTCATGTGATCACTGCTTAGGGAAAATTTCTGCCTCTTTGGTCCAAAACAAAGCAAAGGTGAGTTAATACGCATTTCCATGTAGGCCAGTTCCGACCAGAACCCTAGAACTTGCAACAGGAACGTGCCAGGGTCCTGCTGTCCTTCCCCAGAGCAATGCTTCAGCACGGTTTCTCTTTGTGCTTTGCTCTTTCCTCCTCAAGGACCCACTCAACCCCAAGCATCTTTTTCTCTCCTTTTCTTTGCATTAGCTGCCTGTTTCTGATCCATCGTTTCTGCAACAGTGATACTGTCTGTAATCAGCTCCCTGGGAGAGAGACATGGCCACAGGGTGAAGATGCAGGAGCACCAGGGACTCGAGGACGCACATTATTAACATTTCCTGAAATACAGGCAAACCTGGCGAGGCATTTGCTTGCTGGAGCCTCCCCAAATGACTCTGATCAAGATCTCCCCACCTGGGTGAAGATCCTCTGGCTTTATACAACACCAGCACATGGACATGCATAGACTCACGTGCACAGGAGACACAGATCGATGTGTCCATGCAGACACACACGTACGCATGATCACGCACACGCTTGTACACACATATGCACACCTTCCCGTGAAGACACATGCCCACATATATACAAGACCAGAAAAGCAGAGGTGGTCAGTTTGTGATGGGAAGTGTTTCATAGCAATAAGCCCAGAGTCTGACCTCTCCATGCATCCCCCTTCCCCAGCGGGGCTGCCCTCTGCATCAGGCGGGTGAATGGATGAGGGTTTAAGAGATGTGCGAAGGGCTGAGTTCCCAGCTCTGCTCAGACACTAGCAGCTGTGCAAATGCAGCACACCACAGGCAGAGGCAGGAGCGACCGACCGCGACTGACAGCCCCTGGTAAGCGGATATCGCTGTGCAAGGGGTCACTGGCAATTCTCCTGCGGGCACAGACAGATCGACGTCCTGCAGTCCTCGCTGCTGCCTGCTCTCCTACCTGCAACCAGACTTGGTGCTGCTCTTTTCAGGGCTGGGCACAGACTTGTCCCTTCGAGGCTGCCTAGAAGAGAAGTTTCTTCTACAGAAAAGTTCAAGCAAATAATGACACTTGGATTGAGATATTTTCCTTTGGGCAGCAAAAAGGTTCGGAGCAAATATGTTTTTAAT
>NW_009198573.1:64935-69717 GCF_000690835.1 Fulmarus glacialis | reverse complement strand
CTTTCCCTGCAGCAATTTGATTTTTGTCATAATTGCATTTTTCAAGAGGCAAAATAACTAGGTGATCAAGTGACTCAGATATCACTGGGCATCTCATCTTGGGTAGCCAGGTCCTGCAGGTGTGAGGAAAGGCTCTGGGCATAACACTGCTGCCTGCACCAGCATGATCTGGCAAGAAGGAGTGCAGGGCATGGGTTTAGTGCCGGCTGGCCCCCGATTTCCAGGGCTGCAGGTAAGAACAAGGGCAGGCCATGACCCCAGCTCCCCTCAGGTGCTGCTGCTGCCTGCATCCCTGCTTGTCCTGACATGCTGTGTGGTGGGAGGCTGTGCGCAGGGCCATGCCCCTTGCAAAGAGCAGAGTCCTTCTCTCCGTACAACCTCTGGCAAGTTGCACACCTGCCTGTGCCTGGCCTCCACCTCTCATCTCTAAAGCTGGTAATATCAGTCCTCCAGTTCAGTGGAGCTTGCTGATCTGGGGCGGTGCTGGGGCTGGGTCACCTGGGCTGGCCACAGGCTGGACCAAAGTCTCCTGGTACCTGTAATTGCTCTACATCAAAAGCTGTTGACATGGAAATGGCTGGTGTTTCTCTTAGGGCCATGCTGACTGAAGGCAGTCCAGCTCTTTCCTGGGTCACGTGTTTTCCAAACAGGCTGCTGTCCCTTCGTTTGGCTTTCTCTCTCCTCCCAAACGCAGCAGTTTCTTCCCCTTTCCCGCCAGGCTCAGTCTGTGCAGGCTGCATTGAGATGGGGCACGTGGCCTTCGTGCCCTGGGAGGGATGTTGGGGGTCCGCTGCTTTGCTCTTCTCTGGTCCTGGAGAAAGCAGGCTCACGCGATGCTCGGGCTCGCTGGTAGCTTGGAGGCCTGATGGTAATAAATGAGTCAGGAGCACATCTGCACGCAGCGGAGACGCTCCCTGCCAAGTCGCTGCACTGCAGGACCACTCTCATCTGTCTCTCTTTAACAGGAACAAATGGAAATGAGCGAATCAATTAACACAGCACATTAGCAAAATGTCAGAGCCTCCCAATCGCACTTAACCCTTCCCTCTGCCAGCCCATGCCAGCAGCCCAGCACGGGCTGAGTCAGCAGCGTGGGTCATCCTGGCCAGCTCCTGGCCATAGTGGCTGCAGCCAGTGGGACCTCTCCTGATCTGCCCAGGCAGCAGAGAGCAGACCTGAGATCACAGCAGGGACCACCTCACTTGGGGATGACACGGAGGAGGGGAGCTGCCGGGGACTGGGGCTGGGGAGAGTGGCTCGCTGCCACGTGGACCGCAGTGCAGCGCACCTGGCTTGCAGCTCCCATGGACCTGTTCACGGCTGCAGAGAGGGAGCTGGGAGCAGGTTTCCTCTGCATCAAGGCCAGGAGAGGCAGATGTCTGGGTGCCAGCTCCTTTATTTCCCTCCAGGCTCATCCTTGCCTGGAGAAACCCCGATGAGGGCATGATGTGGCCAAGGCATCCTGCGTGTGCTGAAGCCTGTGCGGATGAAGAACGGTGCTGAGCAGGGCTAAGTCAGGCCAGATAACCAGGACGAGGCTGGGCTTTCCCGCTGTGGGATGCGTTACAGCTCTGATCCCCCCTTGCCAGCGTGGGACAAGGGCTTACAGGCTCTGTAGATCAGTTGTTCCTGCACAACAGTGCTTGCACATGTGTGAGCAACAGGAGCATCAAGCCCTCTCTCCTTTTCTTTGCCAATAAGTGTCAAGGCAACAGGAGAGCTGTACTAAGACGTAATAAACTCTCATCAGCTAATTAATAATTAGAGACACTTGTGCCTGAAAGCCTTGCTCCATTGGTGGGATGATGCACCTCAGCTCTCCTGCCAGGCACAAGTGTCAAGATCTCCAAACCATGATGGACCTCAGGGCTGACGTATGCCCAGAGTGCCAGTGGTCCTGGTCTGCAGGACAGTGAGGGCTCCTGTGTCCTAGACTCAGCCACAGTGGGCAAGAGATGTCTCACTTGCTTTTCCCAGCATTTGTTTAGGTGCAAAACCCTGGCCTGGGTGTCCATGGTCAGGATGTGGGCAGGGTCTCATTTCACCCAGAGGAAACAGGGCATGGCCATATGGCTGGCTGAAGTCCTCACACCAGGTGGGAAGAGCAGCCAGAAGTTCAAGCTATTCCCTCCTTCCTATGGGACGGAAGCAAGCTCTGAATTCTCAAATTGGGCTGAAATGGAGGTTCCCCACATAAAGACCCTACAGAGCTCTGGCCTGCAAACAGGCAGCCAGACAGGAACAGTTGTGCTTGGCATCTACATTCACTAGCTGGGTTCATGAGCTTGAAATTTTCTTAATAAAAGTCTTGCGGGGGGTGGAAATAAAAGAAAACTTGCAGCATCAGTAAGAGAAAACTGTCAGCAGCGGCTGGTTCTTCGGCGGGTGTGTCTGAGCGCAGACCTGTTGTCACCCCGTCTCCCCGCGAAGGCACCGAGGCACTCGCGGTGTATACGCCGACATGTATACCCAGACCCCGCGCTGCCAAGTGGCTCGTCACCCACCTCTGCGCACACGCACAGGCGCACACATGCTCTCGAACAACGCTGCCAAGTGCTGTGCCTCCCATCTGAAACGGAGATGGAAACTTTCCGAGAGCCACTCAGAAACACTGGAAAAAATGCTGTAAATAGCCTGGGGTTCAGCGCACTTGAAGGAGGAGAGAGCAGAGCTGTCTTTGGATAAAAGAGCTGTCATCTCGCACACCCAGGAGTGCCAGCGACGGCAGGATGCTCCTGAAGGGAAGATTTGGGGAAGAGCCTCTGCGTCCCAGGGTCTGCTTGCCTAGGTCTGCCCATCCTCTCCTGCCTGGGAAATCAAGGCAAAGCAGTGATAAACCCCAGGAAGCCAACACAGGGGCTCTGAATGACTGGGACATCTCCCCAGCTCTGCACCACCCACCACTCATCACAACCTCTGCCCAGCCTAATGGCCAGGGGTCACAGTGTGGACCTGCCACATCTCCCTCTCTCCCATAGACACAGGTGTGGAAATGTTTGCAGCAAGGGCTGGATCAAGCCAGGTCCTTTCAGCATTATTTTGCCTGCTTTTGTTCTTGCCCCGGGGATAGCCCCAAGACAGTGCAGGATGTCTCCCATAATGTTCACAGGGACCCTTTGAAATGCTCCAAAAGAAAAAGGCAGGGAGGAGCTCTTCTGAGCAGACGCTGCAGAGCAATCCCGCCAGCCAAATTCTTGCATTGTGGTGCAGGGTGATTACCCGCTGTCAATGGCCTCTAATCCACTGCCATCGATTCCCACAGGAGCGCCCAGCTCCGTGCTCCCTGCTGCATACAAATCCCGCCTGCAGAATAGGGACGGATTGTCAAGGCATCACCTCGATTATGCGATGTGGCCCTGACAGCTCAGGGGACTTTGTGTCCGAGACTCCCCGCACCCCAGAGAGCATGGGGTGTGAGAACTGCAATGCGAAGCCGAGGGCACCGAAACAATTATTGCCATGAATTAATAATGTTCTGTGTGTCTATGGGCTCTTCCAGCTGGAGATTTCAAAGCACTTTGCAGGCACTAATGAGGAGGAGCTGGGTGGACACAGCTGTGGAAGAAGGTATCCAAGCTCAGAGGGCTGCACAGGCAGTGGTGCTCCGGGATGTCACGGTCCTGTCCCCGGTCCCTCCCAGTTCTGGGATGCTCTGGAGGGACTGTATATGACTCGGTGGGGGCATCTGTAATTTGTGCCTGTGCTCCCCATTTCAGCCCTGTCATGCTCCTCTGCAGGGGCTGTCAGGGCTCAGGGCCGATCCACATCAGCGCTGCAGTTAATGGGCATGGCAGGGGCCCAGCTGTGCTGACTGACGCGTCAGACATCAGAGCTGTGTGAGACCTGGCAGCACCATCATGGAGCTGCGTGCCAGCCCTCCCCACAGCCCCATCCTGGGCAGAATTGCCTCCTCCTCCCCCTGTAATTCCTGGGCACATGAGACCAGTATCAGCGATGGGAACTGGTCCAGGCTGACTGAACCCCAAGTGGTCCCTCACCTCCCCCTGTGTGTGCTCCTGCCAGCTGCCTGCAGCACCCCTGTCGGCGCGGTGGCCTCCAGAGAGCCCAAGGAGGGCTGAGTCTACCTGAGACCAGGGACAAGGCACTGGCCTCTCTGCGTGTTGCCTTTGGCTCCAGCCCTGCCTGGCTTTCAACCACCCAGGCCATGCAAGCAGGGAGATCTTGGGCACCAGGGCAGCCTGCATTAAAATCCCGAGCCACTGCTGCAGTTTCGGAGCTGACTCTCCTCTCCCAGTGAGCCTGAACTGTGTCCAGAGATGCCTACAGTCCTCTGACACCTTCGGATAGGGAGACAAAACACACCAGCCCTACAGGTCCATGTTTGACCCTCCCTGCGTGGTGCAGGGTGTATGCCTGCCCGCCCTGCCTGCATCTTGCACCCCTCATGGCAGGAGGTAGAGAAAATCGGGAGTGAAGTTGGGCCCAGGAAGAAGGGAAGGTGTTTTAAGATTTGGTTTTTATTTTCCATTACCCTATTCTGACTTGATTGGTAACAAATTAAACTAATTTCTCCAAGTTGACTCTGTTCTGCCCGTGACGGTAATTGATGAGTGATCTCCCTGACCTTATCTCGACCCATGAGCCTTTTGTTATATTTTCTCTCCCCTGTCTAGTTGAGGAGGGGGAGTGATAGAGCGGCTTTGGTGGGCACCCGGTGTCCAGCCAGGGTCAACCCACCACAGAGGTGTAGGTGTGGTTGCAGGTGTCACAGCTGGGCCACCAATGCTCGGAGTAGGGGTCTCCTGGCTCTTCACCCTGGCT